>NC_056748.1:44837835-45072835 GCF_019279795.1 Protopterus annectens | reverse complement strand
GTGAAAAAGTAAATTCAGGTTTTCATAATTCTGTGATACCCTGCCGCTAAGCTTAAGTTAAACAGGTTCATGAGGCACTCCATAAGAACATGTTTGGTGCTTTTTATTAGGTGAAAAAGTAAATTCAGGTTTTCATAATTCTATGACACCCTGCCGCTAAGCTTAAGTTAAACAGGTTCATGAGGCACTCCATAAGAGCATGTTTGGTGCTTTTTATTAGGTGAAAAAGTAAATTCAGGTTTTCATAATTCTGTGACACCCTGCTGCTAAGCTTAAGTTAAACAGGTTCATGAGGGACTCCACAAGAGCATGTTTGGTGCTTTTTATTAGGTGAAAAAGTAAATTGTCTGGAGTTGGACACATGGGGCTGGTATTTTTAGTTCTTGAGAGTACAGTTAGGACATGTTTCTTGATGATCTTTAGGGATACTAAGGGGCTCAGGGATCTGTGGAGTTTCATAGACTGTGTCTCAGGTAAAGTTGACACTGAATTTGTAAGTACATCAACTATTTCTTTAGGTACATAGTAGATGGCATCATTTTGGACTGGTGCTGTTTCTTAGCTTTCCGATACTTTGACTTTCCTAATGGTTGTTTTTAGCTCTTGCTGATATTTTGGATAACATCTTTAATGAAAAAAGATTTAGTAATGTTAAAATATTTTAAGTTTTTTTTCTTATGAAGTGTATTTATACTGGTAAACCACCATAGTGGTTTGTTTTTAAATTTCCCATTATATTTGGTTTTGGGACTGCTTGAGCTATGCACTTTTGTAGGTGGGCCAAGGGCTCTCTTGTATGTACTGAAGATATTTCAAAAACATTTTGGGAAGCCCATAAGAGAGCATGAATAGGTTTTCTTGTTTGAAATGTCTAAATTCCAAATTATTCTTTGCAGCGGTGTTCAGCGGTGTTCAGCGGTGTTCAGCGGTGTTCAGCGGTGATCAGTGGTGATCAGTGGTGATCAGTGGTGATCAGTGGTGATCAGTGGTGATTGAGACTTTAAAGGAAAAGATCAGTAATTTGTGAACAGATTTAACCAGGGATGGAGAAACTACAGGGATGGTACATGTGTGGGTGATGTTGGAGAGGACATCTAGGATATTTTGTTCCCTAGGGGGTTGCTCTACTATTTTTTACAGTGAATAATCTTTTATTAAGTCCAGGAATCTTTGGGTATAACTGTCTTTCAAGGTATATGTGGACCAGATTATCGATGGATAGTTAAAATCACTGTCATGAAAACGTTTTGTGTTGTTGGTAATTCATAGACTATATTTAGGAATCTCTCATTGTAGCCTAGTGACATGGAAGGGGAAGGTGTATTAAGGAATTCTCTTCCTTCCTCTCTAAGGACCTGTGCAAACTTTGAAAACTTTAAATCTCAGTTACATTCCTACCTTTACTCTAACAGAAAATGCAACTGCATTCTCCCCACCTAGTCCTATAAGTGTCTCTCCACCTCTAAACCCCTCTCCAGCTATGATTACTAGCCTCTCTAGCTATGATCTATAGGCTACCACACATATGTACATATTGTATCAAATTTGTGCCATGTACCTAAGAATTTACACCTGCTCTCTAACATGAAATGTAACTGTAAATTGTTCATTAATAATATTGTGTCTATATCTAAAGGTAACATGTAACTAAGAAATTACACCTGCTCTCTAGCATGAAACATAATTGTAAATTGTTCTTCTTTTCTATATTGTATCTGTATCTAAACTTTGTAACATGGAGCTTTTCTCCCCGGGCCTCCACTGAAAACAGGCTCTCTGAGCCCAGTGGACATCCCCGGTCATCAAACTTGAAATAAATAAATAAATAAATAAATAAATATGGCAGGTTATAAATAAATAATTTGTTTTGTTTAGAGTGAGTTGAAGTTCAATGACCAGTTTCTGGGTCTTGGTGAATCTGCCTGGGGGTGGTATGACTTTTAACAGACATGGAAATGCACTACCAGTTTCCATCAGGCCTGAATGCATAGTAAGTGCTAAATCCAGGTAAGGATGTAGTATAATATTTACAATGAAAACAGGTTTTGCTTACAATGCAGATACAGATGTATCCCAGTTGCAGGAGAGCCTTAAAATCAGGAAATTTGTTTTTATGATGGCATTGAGCAAATGTAATATCTTCACTCATCAAATCTGACCATAAGGCAGTGTTATTTTAAATAAAAATTAAATCCAGGGATCCAGTGAAACCAAAAACCTTTAGCAACTATTCCAAGGCTAACCCCTTTCTACTAAGCAACACCTTGGCTAAATTCCAAGCACCCCCAAACCCAGTTAATGCCAGAGCATACACTGAATTATTTACAAAAACTCTGTACAGCCATATTGACAGCTGTATAGCGCTAGCTGTGCCCATTCATATTAAGTATAAGACAAACTTAAACGATAAGCGACCTTGGACGAATCAAAATATCAATCAGTTATACAATGAAAGAAAAACAATCTTGGGAACCATAGGAGGAACAAAGCCATACATACTAAAATCCCCCTGAACAATCTAAACAGGCAGCTAAGAGGGTTAATTAATAATACAAAGGCTAAATTTGAAGAAGATAATAGCTTCTCAGGCAATGGTCAACCTCAAAGCTTTCTACAGCTATGTCTGTAACCTCAGAGGAAATACACAACAATGCACAGAACTTCTTGTAAATGGCATCACCCACACTGAAACAGAGGCCATTGCCAACCTTTTGGATGACAGGTTCAGTTCAAATTTCCAACCCCACTCCCCCGGTAATCCAAAGGAAATACCACATAACACAATCCACCCAACCCTTACTAGGGAAAAGGTCATCAAAACACTTTCCAAGGCCAAAAGCACTACACTGATGGGCCCTGATAATATCCTGCAATGTTTAATAAATACCATGAAACATGACCTATCTGATCCATTTGAATCACTTTTCAAATGGAGCCATCAGTCAGGTTTAGTGTGCAAGGAATGGAAGATGGCTACAGTCATTCTGCTGCACAAGGAAGGTCCAACCACTGATCCAGGTAATTACAGGTCCATAAGTCTTACCAGCTTCATATGTAAGGCCATGAAAAGAATCATCATGGACATGATAAATGTGGACATAGATAACCTACAAACACTGTACCCATCACAGTTTGGCTTTGTTAAAGAAAGGTAATGCTTATTAAATTTGGTGGACTTTTTTTGAGAGGGTCACAAAAGCATTCAATGAAGGTGAGACTGCGCACACAGCTTACCTTGACATGGCCAAGGCTTTTGATACAATACCCCATTCATGCATTATAGACAAGCTCACTAATTTAGGCATAAACCCTTTTATCAGCAGATGGATAGTAAAATGGCTTACTGATAAGACCCAGGAGGTCAAAATATGTGAGGCCACCTCCACCAAAAGACCAGGTCTCATTAATGGGCCTGCTCCTTTATGGCATCTATTTCTCTGAAATGGAAGCAAATACTGAAGGTTTATGGCTAACTAAGTTTGCAGATGATTGCAAGCTGGGAATTATCATTGACTCTCCTGCAGACACTATCATTCTTCAAGAAGTTCTATTCCTGATTACAAATGGTACCAAAGCCATGGTCTTAAACTCAGTGCAAAGAAACGCATAATTGCATCCTTTCAGAATCAACCATCCCAGCTAAGTACCATGTTGATAATACATGTCTAAGAGTCATCCCAGTTGTCAAGGATATGGGTATGCACGTAGACAGTAGCCTTACGTTCACCCACCACATGGCCACAGTGGTGAGGAAATCCTTTTATGTCACTCAACTTATAAGTAAGGGCATGGCATCTAGGTCCAAAGAGGTCATTTTCCCACTGTACTCTGCCCTTATCAAACCAGTCATAGAATACATAGAATACAGTGATCCCTTTGGTATGTACCTGACCAGGCATATGCAACAACTAGAGTGATCTCAGAGGTTCCTTACAAAAAGAATAAAAGGTGTAACAAACCTGCCTCATGCAGAGCACCTTAAAGCCCTTTTGCTCTAGTCAGTCTCTTATAGATTGCTGAGAGGTCATATGTGCTTCACTTACGAAGCATCCACAAACCCCACACGTATGAATCTCCTACATATTCATAAATCAAAGAGTGCCTGAAATACAAGGTCTAGGGACCTGATTTTTGTCTGTGACTTAAACAGAACATGCTAGAAAGACAGATATGTGTCCTAAAGACTACACCTCCTATGGAACAGGCTTCCCATCTATGTGAAGCTGAGTTTGTCTATTTAACAATTTAAGGACAAGCTAGACCAGTGGATGGGGAATAGGAAATTTACACCGAGCCTGGTACCCATGTCCCTTGTGGACAAAGGTAACTTATAAATGCCTGGACCTCAATGTCCTATTTGGACACAGGACATCGTTATTCTTTTGGGAAAATGTGACTAGGCTTAGAAAGGCCCCTCAGACCATTAGCCTAGTAACAGTGTATGAATCTATGAATCTAGTCTGGGTTTCACAAGGGACTGAGAAGTAAGCATGCATATAAGATAAAATATATTTCAATGTTTAGAAAAGGAACAAAGAAACCTCAATATAGTCCAGATTAGAATTTTGCTTTAAATGTATCAGTTACATTGGGATGCCAAACAGATGGAGTCTGCCTAAAATGGCACTATGGGGGCAGTAAGGGCTTTGGCTAGTAAGTGGAAGCCTTGGAACAAGAGGTTCAGACCACTCTTTGCAAAGCATGTTGACTTATCTATCTTATCTCAAGTACTCATACTGAATCCCCTACAATAAGATTAACTGCTTAACCAGTTGATGAAGCTAGTTGTTTTATCTTTGTATTTAGGCATAATTCTGAGTGACGGTAGGATTCCACTTAGGACCAGAGACTTCCCTGCATTTAAAATGTAACATTTATGGTGCAGAAATTTCATATTTCCATACCGGATCAGTCGAGGCCCAGGTTAACAATGACTGCCACCAGTACTGTTAGCCAACAGGGTGCTGGCGGAAATTGGGCTACTGTTGGCTGAAGGAGAAGAGGAGGGCGAAGGCATGCTTGAAGGCAGGAAGAGAGGAGGAAGGTTAGGAGTGTAGCAGTGAAGGTAGGAACTTTGAATGTTGGCAGTATGACTGATATAGGAAGAGAGCTAGCTGATATGATGGAGAGAGAAGGAAGGTTGATATATTGTGCGTGCAAGAGACCAGATGGAAGGGAAGTAAGGCCAGGTGTTTAGGAAATGGGTTCAAATTGTTCTATCATGGTGTGGATGGCAGGAGAAATGGGGTAGGGGTTATACTAAAGGAACAATATGCCAAGAGTGTTTTAGACGTGAAGAGAGTGTCTGACAGAGTAATGTTTATGAAGCTCGAAATTGATGGTGTAATGACGAATGTTGTTAGTGCATATGCTCCACAAGTTGGGTGTGCGATGGATGAGAAAGAGAAATTTTGGAGTGAGTTGGATGAAGTTGTGGTGAGTGTACCCAAGGGTGAGAGACTAGTGATTGGAGCAGACTTTAATGGGCATGTTGGTGAAGTGAACAGAGGGGATGAGGAAGTGATGGGTAGGTATGGTGTTAAGGAGAGGGATGCAGAAGGTCAGATGATTGTGGATTTTGTGAAAAGGATGGACATGGCTGTGGTGAATACGTATTTTAAGAAGAGGAAGGAGCATAGGGTGACGTACAAGAGTGGAGGAAGATGCACACAGGTGGATTATATCCTATGTAGGAGGGCCAGTCTGAAGGAGATTGGAGACTGTAAAGTGGTGGCAGGGGAAAGTGTAGTTAAGCAGCATAGAATGGTGGTCTGTAGGATGACGTTGGTGATCAAGAAGAGGAGGAGGAGTGTGAAAGCAGTGCCAAGGATTAAATGGTGGAAGTTAAAAAAGGGTGATTGTGAAGTGGAGTTTAGGGAAGAGTTAAGACAGGCACTGGGAGGCAGTGGAGAGTTACTGAATAGCTGGGTAACTACAGCAGAACTAGTAAGGAAGACTGCTAGAAAGGTGCTTGGTGTGACATCTGGACAGAGGAAGGAGGACAAGGAGACCTGGTGGTGGAATAAGGAAGTACAGGAGAGTATACAGAGGTAGATGCTGGCGAAGAAGAAGTGGGATTGTCAAAGAGATGAAGAAAGTAGACATGAGTATAAGGAGATAAGGCGCATGGCAAAAAGAGAGGTGGCGAAAGCTAAGGATAAGGTGTATGGAGAGTTGTATGAGAGATTGGACACTAAAGAGGGAGAAAAGGACATGTACCGATTGGCTAGACAGAGGGACAGAGCTGGGAAAGATGTGCAGCAAGTAAGGGTGATAAAGGATAGTGAGGGAAAGGTACTCACAAGAGAGGAGAGTATGTTGAGTAGATGGAAAGAGTATTTTGAGAGGCTGATGAATGAAGAGAATGAAAGAGAGAGAAGGTTGGATGATGTGGGGATAGTGAATCAAGAAGTGAAACAGATTAGCAAGGAGGAAGTAAGGACAGCTATGAAGAGGATGAAGAATGGAAAGGCTGTTGGCCCAGATGACATGCCAATGGAAGCATGGAGGTGCTTAGGAGAAATGGCAGTGGAATTGTTAACTAGATTGTTTAATGAAATTTTGGAAAGTCAGAGGATTCCTGAGGAGTGGAGAAAAAGTGTTTTGGTACCTATCTTTAAGAATAAGGGTGATGTGCAGAGGTGCAGTAACTACAGAGGGATAAAATTGATCAGTCACAGCTTGAAGTTATGGGAAAGAGTAGTAGAAGCTAGGTTAAGAACGGAGGTGATGATTAGTGATCAGCAGTATGGTTTCATGCCAGGAAAGAGCACTACAGATGCAATGTTTGCTCTGAGAGTGTTATTGGAGAAATACAGAGAAGGTCAGAAGGAGTTGCATTGTGTCTTTGTAGACTTGGAGAAAGCATATGACAGGGTGCCTAGAGAAGAGTTGTGGTATTGTATGAGGAAGTCGGGAGTGGCAGAGAAGTATGTAAGAGTGGTACAGGATATGTACGAGGGTAGTGTGACAGTGGTGAGGACTGAAGTGGGAGTGACAGATCCGTTTAAGGTGGAGGTGGGATTACATCAAGGATCAGCTCTGAGTCCTTTAGTATTTGCAGTGGTGATGGACAGGTTGACAGATGCGATCAGACCAGGAGGCCCCGTGGACTATGATGTTTGCAGATGACATTGTGATCTGTAGTGAGAGTAGGAATCAGGTTGAGGAGACTCTGGAGAGGTGGAGATATGCTCTAGAGAGCAGAGGAATGAAGGTCAACAGGGCTAAGACAGAATATATGTGTGTAAATGAGAGGGAGGGTAGAGGAATGGTGAGGATGCAGGGAGTAGAGTTGGTAAAGGTGGACGAGTTTAAGTACTTGGCATCAACAGTTCAGAGTAATGGTGAATGTGGAAGAGAGGTGAAGAAGAGAGTACAGGCAGGGTGAAATGGGTGGAGAAGAGTGTCAGGAGTGATTTGTGACAGACGGGTACCAGTAAGAGTGAAAGGGAAGGTCTACAAGAGGGTAGTGAGACCAGCTATGTTATATGGGTTGGAGACAGTGGCATTGACAAAAAGGCAGGAGTCAGAGCTGGATGTGGCAGAGTTAAAGATGTTAAGATTTGCACTCAGTGTGACTAGGATGGATAGGATTAGGAATCAGTATATTAGAGGGTCAGCTCATGTTGGACAGTTTAGAGACCAAGCAAGAGAGACGAGATTGCGTTGGTCTGGATATGTGCTGAGGAGGGATGATGGATATATTGGGAAAAAGATGCTAAGGATGGAGCTGCCAGGTAAGAGGAAAAGAGGAAGGTCTAAGATAAGGTTTATGGACTTGGTGAGAGAGGACATGCAGGCGGTTGGTGTGACAGAGCAAGATGCAGAGGATAGGAAGAAATGGAAAGAGATGATCCGCTGTGGCGACCCCTAACGGGAAAAGCCGAAAGATGATGATGACAGTGAGATCCAGAATGCCTGTTTGCATGTCAATAAGGGTTATGAGCTGCATATCATTTACACTAGCATGGGATATCACTAGGTCATATTTGTTTGGTATGAGGGACTGAAGAGCCCTTATAATACCATGGATCCTGGCACTAGAGAGGCAACTGTAACCATGTCCTTGTTTAGACTCATAGGCATAGAATCAATGTGGACCTTGTTCAGCCTCATAGGCATGGAATCAGTGTGATCCTTGGTCAGCCTCATAGGCATGGAATCAGCGTGGTCCTTGGACAGCCTTGTAGGCATAGAAAGTGTGTGGTCCTTGATCAGCCTTGTAGGCATAGAGTCAATGTGGTCCTTGATCAGCCTCATAGACATGGAATCAGTGTGAACCTTGCTCAGCCTTGTAGACATGGAATCAGTGTGGTCCTTGTTCAGTGGACCACTTGTAGGCATGGAATCAGTGTGGTCCTTGTTCAGTGGACCACTTGTGTGTATGGAATCAGTGTAGTCCTTGGTCAGCCTTGTACGCATGGAGTCTGTGTGGACATTGTTCAGCCTCATAGGCATGGAATCAGTGTGGTCCTTGTTCAGCCTCATGGGCATGGAATCAGTGTAGTCCTTGTTCAGCCTCATAGGCATGGAATCAGTGTAGTCCCTGGTCAATCTTATAGGCATGGAATCAGTGTGGGACCTTGTTCAGCCTCATAGGCATATAATCAGTGTGGTCCTTGGTCAACCTTGTAAGCATGGAATCAGTATGGTCCTTGGTCAGCCTTGTAGGCATGGAATCAGTGTGGCCCTTGGTCGGCCTCGGAGGCATGGAATCAGTGTACCTACCAATGGAGTCCCCATTTAGTAGAGCATTTATACTTGTGCTCTTGGCCTTAGAGGCAATGGATGGTTTACCGTGACCCATGCTATGTGTAATGATAGCAATATTGTGATTATAAAAACAACAAATCCTGCGGTAAAGGAATGTCAACGTCCACTTATCCAAAACACAGCAATGAAACAAAGAACTGCCTTCGTACTGAGTAAAATAGTTAAACTCAGAATAAATGCACCACAATAAGTGGTAAAAATCGAAAACCCATTTATTGTGACAAACAGTCATATAAATGTTAAGCGCTTTCACTCACACACAAGTGAGCTTCATCAGAACTGCAAACCAACTGATGCAAGTTGTTTAAAAAGTATCTTTGGCACCAAATTCATTTAAAGTGGTATTGCGCTCATTTATACAAGTCATACTAACATAATATATACTGACAATTTGATAATCGATAAGATATATATAGTAAAAGTTGTAATTAAAAAATTGACAACAATACTTCACAATAAAAAATAAAAAGTTAAAACATACTTCAACAAAAGATATATAAAATGCTACTAAATGACAAATGACAGCTACTACATAAACTGTCTTGCCCAGATACTGTTTTGATAATGTACTAAAAATACTAATATATATCAATCTGTCTATCTAATATTAAGTAGGGGTTTAATTGAAATATGGTCATTCAGACCTAGTGGTATTGTGGTGTCTGTTAGCAACTGCCACCAAACTTCTTTATATGCAAGTATACTTTTGTAATCTCCACTTCTAGGATCCAAGACAACATTTTCCAATATTGCAAACTTGATAGTATGTTGGGGTCCATACTTTTCAACATGCCTATATAAGGCATTATTGATGTCCTTCATTCTAATATTATAAAGGTTAGTGTATATCCTTTTCTTAAGATTCCTCTCTGTTTTCCCTATATAGTATCCTGGACAAACTGCACATTTGGCCAAATAAATAACTAGTTTCGAATTACAGTTACCCTGTCTAAACCTCAATCTAGTCTTATTTATGTTATCTAGGACCATACCCTCTTCTTTGTTAATAACGTAACATTGGTTACAAGCACCACATTTTAAAGTATGCTTAGTACTGTTTACCACATCTGTGTCTCTTAAACCCCTTTCCAGCAAGGATTTCATATTTCTCCCCATCTTATATACAAAAGTGAGTCTAGGGCCCAATATGTCAATCAAATCCTGGTCCACCGTTAAGACATTCCAATAATTAATTAATATGTCTTTTATTTTATTGGTATGTGGACTGTATTCCAAGACACAAGCCCTACTATATACTTTGGGGGGGTCTTCCTACAGTTGATATCAGTAAACATGTTCACATCTTTACTGTTCGCTCCCAGTAATGTGGTATATTTCTTTCCCCATTCATGTATAACATATTCTGTAACATCTCTCATCATTCTCTGATTGTATCCTCTTTCTGTGAATAAACCAGTAATGTACCCCAATTCATCTACCATATCTACATAATCAGAAGTCATCCTTACTGCTCTGATGCACTGTCCCTTAAAGATGTTGTACATCATTTTTTTAGGATGGTTACTGGTATATTCTAAATAAGAATTGGTGAAAGTGTTTTTTCTGTATATTCTGGATTTTAAACCTTCCTCATTACACGATATAAATGTATCTAAATAGGCTACTCCTTTACTACTACAAGTAGATGTAAACTTAAGGAACCCACTACTATTATTTAAGTAATCAATAAAGTTGTTCAAAGAATCTTTGTCACCTTCCCACAAAATGTAAATATCGTCTAAAAAACGTGAGTAATATTTGATGTTTCCATTATAAGCTCTGTTGAAAACCGTAGTCTCTTCCCAATCAAGCATTACCAAGTTGGCGAATATGGGGGCACAAGCCACACCCATAGCAATGCCTTTAGTTTGTCTGAATAGTTCGCCTTCATAGTAAATATAATTATGATCTAGAACTGTAGACATAAGTTCTAGAACCAAGCTAACCTTGTCCCATCCAAGGTAGCTATGTTTCCTAATACTGTTAGTGAAGGCTTCCATTCCTTCTTTAGGTATGCATGAAAACAGGTCCACTACATCAATAGATGCAAATAAATATCCTTGTTTCCAAGTATCAACCGGATAATTTTTCAAAAATTCCCACGGATCTTTGACCATATGGGTAACTTTCCCATATAAATGTTTTAGCATAGTATCTACGACTACGCCTAAAGGAAAGGTCTTTGGCTCACTGCCTGATATTATAGGCCGAAAAGGTGGGTTACTAATGTCTTTATGAATTTTAGGTATACTTACCAAAGTAGCCAGTTTAGGATGTTCAACTCTCAGAAAATTATATGTGTCTTCAGTTATCTGTCTGTCCAGTAAAAATTCTTCAACATGTAGGTCGATATGCCTATAAGCAATATTTATTTTGTTTAAAGAGACAGTTTCATAATTTCCAGATGCATGTAAAATATCATGCATTCTGGAACTATATTCTAAACTATCATATACAACTATCCCCCCACCTTTGTCAGGTTTCATTACCCATATGGTGCTGTTAGCTCTCAACTCTTTTAGGGTATTTTGTTCATCTGGGGATAGATTACTTTTCAATGTTTTACCAGTAATCTGATTTTGAATCTGATAAATCTGTTGTGTACCCAGTCTATCATAAATCTGAACACTAGGGTTCATAGCTGGAACAAAAGTACTCCTCTTCTTAGGGACATCCTTCTTTGTGAAATATTGATCATTATTCTCCTTAAATAACAAAGCCAAATTAAATTTTATTATAAATAATTTGAATTCACTTAGACAATCCACCAACCTAAAGCTAGTCGTGGGAATGTATTGCATTCCCTTAGACAGTAAACTAAAATGTGCTTTGTCCAGAGGAATTTGAGTATATTTTAAATTGCTTGTAATGAGAAATAACACCTTCAGTAACAATATCCTGGTCTTCTTTAGACCCCTCTGAAAGGTCCCTCAGTGTATCCGCTACCAATTTCTCCCTTCTTCCCCTTCCTGATGGAAAAAGTCCATCTTCCTCCCCTTTTCCAATCTGTGTGTCTTCCATATTTCCTTCCCTGATGATAATTTGATTTGCCCTTATGATTAGGCTGTTCTACATAATCATAGTTCTTGTCATAATAATGGTTACTCTTAGCTGCTTTATCTGTACTGTAAAAGTTTTTGTCCGTATCAGGCCTTACATGGTGATGCCCCCCCCCACTGATAGGCCTGACCCCTGACCCCTCCTGTATTGTTCAGTATCTCTTTCGATTTTTTTGCATTCCCTTTCATATGCTTTTTTAGTTTTCACTTCAGCTGACTGAAATTGCTTCACGTATAATTTTTCCCAATTCATAAACATTAAATCTTTAAGAATAATATCGTTCAACTGCTCAACTTCATTAATGTATCTACATAATTTTTCATCATTACACTTGATTAATAATTTCATATATTGTATGCCAAAAGAATCAGATAAATGATTAAATTCATTCTTGTTACCACTTGACAATTCTATCCCCATGAGAATCTTAAAAAAGCGTAAACCCATAGGTACAATATTAGTATTAATACAATTAGATAAATAATCATTATCTAATTTGATGGAATTAATAATATTTAATTTCTTACCCAGCATATAAATAAGATCTTTCAAAGTACCCTTCAAATTTTGAGGGTCAAATTGCTGGTTAACATTGTCAACAGTGATATTATCAAAGGCACATTGATTGTCAAAAAATTTTTTTAAGTGCGCTTCCTTATTGCCCTCTTTCAATTTAGCACTCCCCTCACATTCATTATGAATATTAGAATGAACAGTACCTTTGTCACTAATGCCTTTAGTATTGGCATTAAAATACGTGCGCATAAGTTGTGTTTTCTTGGGCTTAGTACATGAAAAGTAATCTATCCTCAGATGAACAAAATACCCTAAAAGGGTTGAGAACTAACAACACCATATGGGTAATGAAACCCGACAAAGGTGGGGGGGGTAGTTATATATGATAGTTTAGAATATAGTTCCAGAAGGGTTAAGTGAGTTAGGGTTAGGGCGCAGGTTAGGTGAGTGTGCGATAGTGGCGGACCTTAGCGTTAGGGTTTGGGTTAAGGTTAGTGCATAGATAGTTGTATATGTAAGGTTTAGTGTAGGTTTGTAAGGTTTTTGGTGTGCTTGTGTTGTGTGTGCTTTTTGGACAGAGGATTTGTGTTGTTTGTTGATTGTCGGGATTGTGGTTTGTCAGGCATGTGAAGTTTCGTGTTTTTGAACTTTCGGTTTTGTGGTGTCAGTGATTTCGTTGTCGGTGTTTTAGTGCATCGGTGTTATCAGGTAGACCCTTATATATATATATATATATATATACACATACATACATATACAATATAATGTCTATAAACTAATATAAAATGTAGAATTTATTTACTATTTTTATTCATTTATTTATTGTTTTTGTTGATCAGAAAACTACAACTGGGTGGAAAACCTCTTTTCATCAGAAGCCTGAGGTGAAATGCTCTGCAAGATACATAGAGAAAGTAACATATATGCATACATGCATGCATAGTGTAATGAATCATTTGAGCATACAGTGACTGTTTGAGCAGACAATAGTGAGAAAGCAAAATCAATAACCTTGACAAGATACATATGAATGCTCGTCTTACAAACATATTATAATCATAATACAGGCAATACATCTTGTGATGGCCCTGCACTGGCCCAGTAATCAAGGAACCTCAATCCTCACCACTAGCACCAGTGAGGGACATACACATTGGGAGGAAGACAAGTACACACACAGTAAAGTACAATTTCCCTTAAGAGCACAAAAAGATCACAGTCAGTCTGAGGCTGGTTTCTCCTTCTCTCTCCAGATCCACAATAAGACTCCCCACTGGTGCAGCTATAGAGTTAGGATCTCGGCCAAGCAATCAAGCCAAAACCTCCAGCCCCCTCTATGTCCAACCAGTGCTTTGTGTCCCTGCCCA
The DNA here is from genome assembly GCF_019279795.1 of Protopterus annectens. Taxonomy (NCBI): domain Eukaryota; kingdom Metazoa; phylum Chordata; order Ceratodontiformes; family Protopteridae; genus Protopterus; species Protopterus annectens. Next base: position 45,059,117 of record NC_056748.1, on the reverse strand, counting down.
AGTAGCTGACACACACACACTTTGAGATTTGATTTATGTACACACACACACACACACACACTCCTGGGAAAGGCTGGCACAGGTTTACTAGCTATTCCCCTTTCTGCCCAGACTAAAAGGTAGGCATCACTGCCACCAACCAGCTCTTTATCAGCTACTACAAGGCCCTTCCCAAAGGGTGACCAATCCTACTGTGTGATGTTACAATTAACCAAATTGTAAGTGTGACTAAGACTAAGGCTATTGGAGTGGCCAGTACAGTGTCACCAAATACATATGCAAGTACACTAAGAGATAAAATATCTCTAAACAAACCATTCACAATTAAAAGGTTTAAATATATTTAATAATAAATAACAAAAGAGCAAGACAATACTCAACTCAGCACAGTGACTACAGAGTTCAGAATCACAGACAATATTTTAAAACAACATTCCAGGACAGTCTCAAGTAAATACAGAAAACATATAAACTAAAACTAATGTCTTTCAGCTTTTCCTGGTTAGGGGTTGCCACAGCAGAACTCCGGTCCACTAATGATTGGCAGTGGATTTTTATGGTGCTGAGGTGCCAGCCTGATGCCCAACCTTCAAAGAAGGCATACCCATTCACACACGCAGCTTCCTGCATGTCTTTAAATGTCACTCGACCGCGGGGAGGACCTAATCTTAGTATATTCCTACCTATCTCTAAAATAAATTAATTTTCCACAGTTACTTACTATTAGCAAGATGCAGGCAGAAGTGCTGTTGAGTAAGATGTTTCTAGTTCCAAAGATAAATACAAAATGCAAAGTCTGTCTCAGAGAGAGTTCTTAAATTACTATCAAACATTACTTTTGGATTACTGTCAGCTTTGGATGACATCACTCTTTGTTACCTGCCTTCAGTTCCCAGGCAAACAGAAACTTAACAAAATTTTAGCATCTCTGTGTGAGAAGTATACATCTCTCAGAAGCTGGCCTAGAACTGGAAGTCGTAAAACAGTTAAACACTTTTACATTTTAAACATAGTAACTATTTTTCTCCAAGAAAATAGAAAGAAACTTCTAACTGTAGACATCCTGTCTTCTTGCTGCATTAACTAACCTTTTTATAGCACATCATAAAGCACTTAATTTTAACTTTTCTTAAGGTTTTTTAAGTTAACTCTGCATGTTCCAGCCTGTACTATCAAAACATACATTTGCACAGGTATATAGTTTATATACATTTCTGTTCTTTTCCAGTAGGTACACTGTGGTTACATTCCTGAAGCTCAGTACATAACATGCAGTTCAACACACATTTCTGCACCAGTAGTTTAATATCCACATAATATATAGTTCTCTTACATTAGTAAGACAAGCATACAAATCATATTAATATTCACAAATGACATATAATTATTTACAAAATTCCATATAGCTGGGCAAGCAGTGTCACATTTCTCCCTTCCCCCAAAACTCAAGCCAGTTTTTCAAGTGACCCTTGAGAAACATTGCTTGAGAGGGTTGATCCTATCTGGGAATACCTTACCCCATTCCCTGTCTTGAGAGCCCATCTGTGTTGGCATTGCTAACCCCACTGTGGTGCTGCACTGTCATATCATATGCTTGCGACCCTAAGCTCCACCTTAGTAACTTGGCATTTTCCTGGCTGGCTCAATGTAGCCATGTTAAGGGATTATGGTCTCTAACTACAGTGAATTTTCTTCCATACAGACAAGGCTGAAGTTTCTGCAGTGCCCACACTATGGCTAGGCATTCCTTTCCTACAGCTGCATAGCATTCCTCCATGGGTTCGAGCCTATGACTGAGATATACCACTGAATGGTCTTCTCCCTCTGATGAAATCTGGCTACATACAGCCCCCACCCTATGGTTGAAGCATACACCTGCACAACAAATTATTTGCTGTAATCTAGACTGGATAACACAGGGGGTCCTCCCAAAGCTCCTTTAAGCTTCTGGAATGTCTGCTCACATGCTGGGGTCCACACTGCCTTATCTGGCCTGTTTTTCCTTGTCAGGTCTGTGAGGGGAGCAGATATGGTGCTATATATTGAGGACAAACTTTCTGTAGTGCCCTGCTGTCCCTAAAAATGCCCTCACCTGCTTTTTGGTAACAGGGGCAGGCCATGCCTGCGTGGCTTCTGCTTTGGCAGGTTCTGGCCTGATCTTACCACTTCCCACTCTATGTCCCAGGTAGGAGACCTCAGCCATTCCCACCTGATATTTGCTGGGCTTAATGGTCACCCTGCCCTCTGTAGTCTGCTCAGCACCTCCCTGACATGCTGTAGGTGCTCTTGCCAGGAATGGCTGTAGATGGCAATACCATCTAGGTAAGCAAAAATCTCCTGCTCCTGCTAGTATACAATCTACCAGCCTCTGGAAAGTTCATGGGGCATTTTTCATCCCAAAGGGCACCTTTGTGAACTCATAAAAGCCAAAAGGAGTCAAAACGTCTGGCTTCTGTCTAGCACTTGGAGTCAAGGGAACCTGCCAGTAACCCTTGATAAGATATTTAGCCCCACCCAGTTGCTCTAGGACTTCATCTGTCCTAGGCATGGGGATAAACATTTGACTTTGTGTGACTATTTAATTTCCTGTAGTCCACACAGAACCTGGTGCTGCCATCCTTCTTTGGTATCAGCACCACTGGGGAGGCTCAGGGACTGCTGGACTCCTGAATTACACCAAGTTCAAACATTTACTGTATCTCCTCCCTCAGAGACTGTTTGACTCTCTCAGGCACCCTATAAGGGGCCTGCTTAGTAGGCCTTTGGGGTTCTCTATCCACTTTGTGCTGCACCAGGTGGGTGCACCCTGGTTACCCAGTGAACATGTCCCTAAATTCCCATAACACTGCTCATATTTCTCAAACCTGGGTAGGGGATAGTTGCTGGGACATTGCTACCCCTACCACTGAGGTGTCAGTCTGAGTCTTACTGAGGAGATCAGCCACCAGATCCCCCTTAGAATCCTCCTGCAATCCACTACAAATACTCAGCACAAGGGCCTCCCTACCATGGTAAGGTTTCATCATGTTAACATGGCACAGTTTGCGCCCCTGCCTCCTGCCTAGCAGATCTACCATGTAGTTAACATCACTGACCTTCCTTACCACCTTGTAGGGTCCCTCCCAGGCTGCCTGCAGTTTGTTGTGTCTCACAGGAATGAGAACCATTACTTGCTGCCCCACAGCATACTCTCTAGCTTGAGCATTCCTGTCATACAAGACCTTTTCCTGCTGTTGGGCTTCTTCTAGGTTCTCCTAGGCCATGCCCATGAATTCCCTAAGCCTTGTCTTGAGGTTTAGACGTATGCCACAACAAACTCCTTATGGGATTCATACTCACCCTCCCACCCATCTTGAATCAAATCTAAAGGTCCCCTAACTCTATGCCATACAGCAACTCAAAGGTTGAAAAACCTATGGATTCTTGGGGAACCTCTCTGTAAGCAAACAACAGATGGGCCAAATATTTGTCCCAGTCCCTCTTAAACTGGTCTAAAAATGCCTGTAGCATGGTCTTGAGTGTATAGTTTAACCTCTAAACAAGACTATTAGTTTGGGGATGGTAGGGGTGGACTTTAGGTGCTTCATCCACAGTACTTCCACAATCAAGCCAGCATGTCTGAGTTGAAACTGACACCTCTGTCAGTTATTATTTCTTTTGGCAAATCTACCCTGCTGAAAACCTCTAACAAAGCATTTGGCACCTTTTCTGCCTCAATGGAGGACAGAGCCACTGCCTCAGGTATCTGGTAGGATAATCTACTACCACTAGGATATACATTTTCCCTGTGGAACTTGGGGTACCCAGAAGCTCCACAATATCTATAGCTACCCTCTGAAATGGCTCCTCAATCACAGGCAAAGGCATCAAAGGAGCTTTTACCTTGTCTCCTGCCTTTCCTACCTTTTGGCACTGCTCACAGGTCCTGCAGTACACTGTTACATCTCTAGAAACCCAGGCCAATAAAAGTTCTGCAGGATACATCTCTTTGTACATTTTATGCCCATATGACCTGCAAAGGGAATATCATGGACTATGGCTAGATGTGCCAGACTGTAGACTCTGGGCATTACTGACTGCTGTATTCTCTCACCCTCTATCCCTCCCTCAGGGGCCCACTCTCTGTACAGTAACCCTTTATCCCAGTATACAGATTTCCCTTTCCCTTGAGAATCGGGTGCCTCACTAGCTACCTTTCTCAGGCCTTGTAATGTAGGGTCTGAGAGCTGATCCTGTCTCAACTCACTCTTTGTGACCTTTCCCAGCTCCCCTTTCACAGGAAGTCTGGCATCCTCTGATAGCAGTGCCTCACTGTCAGCCTGGGTACTATTACTCACCTCTGCACTTGCAGTCACTCTGTCAAAGGGAACATCTGTACCCACAAGCAGCTGTGGCTCACCTTCAGTCTCACAGCTATAGGGTAGCTCCCTCCCTGAAGTAACCACCTCACCAGTCCTGGCTGCAAGTGTGCTAAAGCTATGACTGGAGTAGACTGCCCAAGGAAGTAGTGCTCCTCTTTAACCATTGCAGGCCTCACAATGGTTGGGTCAGAGGCTGTGTCTCTCTTAGCAATGGCCTCTTTCTCATTCACTAAGATAGGATATACCATCTTGTGGTAGTTTGATACCCTTGTTGTCTCAAAACAACTTACTACTGGCATTTTGTCATTCCCACTTACTGGCTCTCCCAGCTTTTGTTCCCCACCTTGCCTCCATAGACATTTATATGCAACATGGCCCCACTGGCTGCATTTAAAACATTTAACCTTTGGTCCTGGACATGCACCTGGACTAGTGGCTTTCCCTGCTACTGGTGGACTCTGTTGGGGCAGTCTGGGCTGCCCACCATGTGCTCCCTTAGACCCATGAGTAGCACTGAGTGTCCCTTTCCTGTGCAGTGATGCCTTGCTTGGTATAGGTCTCCCTTCTGTCCCCAACTCATCTACAGTATTGCATTGTCTATCAGCTAACCAGATTATTATGTCCTCAGGCAATGCGCTAAGGGCTTGTTCCCTCACCAATATGTCTGCCAGCCCTTCAAAAGTGGTGACCTGAAATCCACTCACTCACCTATAAAAATAAGTGATTAGTTCAGCAACATATTCACAAACACTTTCATCTGCCTTGCACTTATGCTCATTAAACTTTTTTCTATAAGCTTCAGGTGTTAAAACATTATAAAAAACAATTCTTTACAACATTATAATTTAAACAATCAGTATCAGACAATTTGGATATATCAATTACAGCTTTACCATGGAGTAAGGGGGTCAGGAACCGTACCCAGAGCCCTTGGTCAACATTATACTGATTACGTACTGTCTCAAACATATGAATAAAACTATCAAAATTATCCTCCTCTGTAAATTGTGGAAGAAATTTACTGGCCTTTGTTGCTTCTGGGGTTTGGTTACTCCCTTCCCCATTACCTCCATGACTCTGGTGAAGAGGCAGCATCTCCTTTTCATGTTGCCTCTGCCTCTCATTCTCCTTAGCCTGCAGACATCACAGTTTCTCATTTTCCATAGCCTCCAGATGTCTCGGTCTCTCTGCTGCATCTATTTCCAAATGCTTGGCCTCCAACTCAAGTCTGTTTAACTCCAGATGGATTTTTAAGTCCTCTGTGGAAAGGTTGAGCTGTCCATTTTATGAGAGTTGTACATTTCCATGGCCAGTCTGATTTTTGTCCTGGTTGCTATTCTGTGATGCAGCTGTGATTAAAGCTGCAAACAAGTCTGCTTCAGTCAGGTTGGCATGCACCAATCCTTTAGCCTGACACATCTCAGCCAGCTGGCTTGTTGACAGCTTGCCATACTCCTCTACTGACATGCTTGCCTGCTCTCCTTGACTAACTAAGCTAACAAAAAAAAAAACAATTGTGATAGGAACTCTGAATGCTCACTGCATGGCTGATTAAGAGTGCAGACACCTTCAGTGACCACTGTACACAGGCTACAGGAATTCAATATCCACACCACTATAAGCCAATTATTATGTGATGTGGCTAACTCACCACTGTCAACCAATTAAAATGTGATGTGGATATCCCATCACTGCCAAACAATATGTGATGCCCTGCACTGGCCCAATAATCAAGGAGCCTCAATCCTCACCACTAGCACCAGTGAAGGACGTACACATTGGGAGGATGACAAGTACAGACACAGTAAAGTACAATTTCCCTTAAGAGCACACAGAGCTCACAGTCAGTCTGGGGTTGATTTCTCCCTCTATCTCCAGATCCCCCAAAAGAGTCCCCACTGGCACAGCTATAGGGTTAAGATCTTAGCCGAGCAGTCAAGCCAAAACCTCCAGCACCCTGTCTGTCCAAAAAGTGCTTTGTGTCCCTAGCCAAGTAGCTGACACACACACAGTTTGAGATATGATTTATATACAAACACACACACACTCCTGGGAAAGGCTGGCACAGGTTTACTAGCCATGCCCGCTTCTGCCCAGACTAAAGGGTAGGCATCACTGCCACCAACCAGCTCTTTATCAGCTACTACAAGGCCCTTCCCAAAGGGTGACCAGTCCTACTGTGTGATGTTACTATTATCCAAATGGTACATGTGAATAAGACTAAGGCTATTGGAGTGGCCAATACAGTGTCACCAAATACATATGTAAATATGCTAAGAGCTAAAATATCTCTAAACAAACCATCCACAATTAAAAGGTTTAAATATATTTAATAATAAATAATAAAAGAGGAAGACAATATTCAACAACTCAGGACAGTGACTATAGAGTTCAGAATCACAGGAAATATTTTAAAACAACATTGCAGGACAGTCTCAAATAAATACAGAAAACATCTAAACTAAACTTACTATATTCCTATCTATCTCTAAAATAAATTACTTTTCCACAGTTACTTACTATTAGCAAGATGCAGGCATAAGTGCTGATGAGTGAGATGTTTCTAGTTCCAAAGACAAATACAAAATGCAAAGTCTGTCTCAGAGAGAGAGTTCTTAAATTACTATCAAACATTACTGCTGGGTCAGCTTTGGATGACATCACTCTTTGTCACCTGCCTTCAGTTCCCAGGCAAACAGAATTTTAGCATCTCTGTGTGAGAAGTACATATCTCCCAGAAGCTGGCCTAGAACTGGAAGTTGTAAAACAGTTAAACACTTAAACCTAGTAATTATTTCTCTCCTAGACAATAGAAAGAAATGTCTAGCTCTAGACATCCTGTCTTCTTGCTGCATTAACTAACTTTTTATAGCACATCATAAAACACAATTTCACTGTTAAAGTTTTGCAAGTTAACTCTGCATGTTCCAGCCTCTACTATCAAAATGTACATTTGCACAGGTATATAGTTCATACACATCTGTGTTCTTTTCCAGTAGGGTATACTGTGGTGACATTTCTGAAGCTCAGTACATAACATACAGTTCAAAAACACACTTCTGCACCACTAGTTTAATATCCACATAACCTATAGTTCTCTTACATTTGTAAGACAAGCATACAAATCATATTAATATTCACAAATGAAAAATGATTATTTACAAAATTCCAGATAGCTGAGCTGGCAGTGTCACACATGTATATGAGAAATCATTCAAATCTAGACCAGAATCATACCTCTCAACCTGCATATATTGCAAATAGGAACAAAGGCCCCTAATAAGTAGATACATACAGCTATAAATCTGGGCATCATATTAGCATAAAACTTGAATAGAAATATTGTATCCAGTAGGAATGTGGGACACTACTCTGAAACACATTGAAAAGGAGAGGGTGACAAAAAGGATGGAAAATAGAAGGACATTATCAATGAAACTATAAAATCTAAAGACTTTAATGGACTGAATTGCACAATTCTATCACACATCATTTTTTTGCTTTAGGAAAAGGGTGGTATGAGTTGTCTTTTAAATTACTGTTGCACTTTTATGTTGGCATGTAGTGTTGTTTTATGTGTATTAGATTTAAGAATCACATGCGATGACAGGGATTCAGAAAATTGTGTGGAGGGGTAAATCAATCCTGAAGATAGAGACATACCACCAAAAATAGGCACATCATATACAGGGGTAAATCAGGCCTGAACCTGGGAATATTCCTCCAGAATAAGGATAGTTTTGAAGTCCAATCAGTGAGTGTTTAGACTAACAAAGTTTACACCATAGTAATTTATAATAGTAAAACAGTGTTAAAGCGAACTTTCATAACAATGTAAAGTTGAGAAGAGTGCAATACTGTGTGTGTGTGTGTGTGTGTGTGTGTGTGTGTGTGTGTGTGTGTGTGTGTGTGTGTGTGCACCCAAGGTGGCGTAATAGTACAATATAAGAAGTTTTAGTGCTTCAGATTAACAAATCCCTCAAGGAGCAGAGTCATACTGAATAATAAATTCTTTTTGTTCATAATGAGGTCGGCTGAGATAATTAATTAACAATCATGATTCACTGTAGTCTGGATTAGAGATGTAAAGGGTAGGTAGTATGAAAATCCACTTTTGAGATTTTGTTAGTGCTAAGACTAAGGAGCATTGAAGCTTTGACGGTACCTTTTAACTGTACAGATTTTCACAGGATGTCGGGAGTTTTGCCTCATATTTTTGGTCTATTCATTATAAAATTTGTGGTTTTCTGGAAAATCATTGAGGATTGAAGTCACTAAATAATGACAGATATTTGAGTTTCAGACTTCATATCTTCCAGAAAATACATGCTTATGCAAAACGTATTATTCTAGCAACTTTCTATATTTATAAGACCAATATATGAAATCTGCCTCGGTTTTTGGGCCTTTGTCTCCTCATTATTTTTGGCTTTGTTCAGATTTCTTGTGTCAAGAGGGTGAGAGGTATGGCTTTGACCATTCCTGTGACACATTATCCATAGATGTAATTTAGTGTTTTGTAAGGATGATGCTGGTTATCTAAGCCAAACATTATACATTTGTCTTTTTTATGGATTCAGTTACATTAAATACACATCAGGTACTGAACTGACACAAAGTGTCGGGTAATTTATGACAGTAGAATACCTAAGTGTTTGAAACATAAGGTGTACATAACAGTACTACTGTATGGTACACAGACCTGGGCAGTGAAGGATGAGCAGCTGAGGAAGCTGGAGGTGATAGAGATGAAGTGCATGAAGCTGGTGGTAGGATGCACACTGTGGGACAAATAAATTAATGAGGGTACCACAGCAGACGTCCAAAGAGCTCCAATTGCAAAGAAAGTCAAAGAGAACAGATTATGGTGGTTCAGGCACATGCAGGAAAGCAGAAGATGATCTAGTGAAGATTTGGAGCAGGCGGGAAGAAGGCAAGAGAAATTGAGGGTGTCCAGCAAAAATGGGGGGGGGGGTGGATTGTGTGAAAGAAGACCTGCAACAGTCACGTATGACTGTTGAGGAAGGTAGGAGAGTGGCATTGAACAGAGAGAGATGGCAACAGTTAATGCAATACCCTAACCCCATGTAGAAAAATGGGAAAAGGGGGATGATAATAAGACATTGTCACCCAAGCCTGATCAAAGCAGAAGCTATTCTAAAGTTGTGAATTTGTTAAACAAACAGAGCATGGTGAGCAGAGGTTAGTCATCTCTATCCTGAAGTAGCCTGGAGGTAACCCAAATCCCACTTATTTGTAAATAAGGAAAGCAGTAAAAGGCCAGTATGGAATTCTGGAGCAGTAAGGTGAGCTGTTGGAGGAGGAGATTCTATGTTACCACCTGATTACCTAAGTGTTACCTTTTAAATTGGGAGACGGCCACTGGATGGTGTCCATGGAAAAGCCAGTTTTTGGACATGTGACCTAGAATGATGTTTGACAGTTTACAGGTCTTTGACAAACCTAAGAACAAGGCACTGACAATGTTGCCAAGTCTGATTTCTATGTCCCATGATTTCTGTAAGTGTGAATAAAACTCTGTCTGTCCCATGGCCTTGGAGGGGTCCCCATACAAAGTCCAAGACTCAGTAGTATAAGCCCCAAAGTTAAGTGAGAAGCATAAGAAGTAACCACAAACTATGAAAGTCAGTGTTACACATTCAAAACACCCCCTGATGTGGAGCCAGAGTTGCATCCCACGCCCCTATTACTTACATATACTAAATCTGAGATTGCTGTACCTTAGAGAAGGTGAAGTTGCACCCCCCCACACTCCATTACTCATATATATACTAACTCTGAGATTGCTGTACCTCAGAGAAGGCAGAGCTGCACCCCCACACCCCATTACTTAGATATACTAACTCTGAGATTGCTGTACCTCAGAGAAGGCAGAGCTGCACCCCCACACCCCATTACTTATATATACTAACTCTGAGATTGCTGTACCTCAGAGAAGGCAGGGCTGCACCCCCTCACACCCCATTACTTAGATATACTAACTCTGAGATTGCTGTACCTCAGAGAAGGCAGAGCTGCACCCCCCATACCCCATTACTTAGATATACTAACTCTGAGATTGCTGTACCTCAGAGAAGGCAGGGCTGCACCCCCTCACACCCCATTACTTAGATATACTAACTCTGAGATTGCTGTACCTCAGAGAAGGCAGAGCTGCACCCCCCATACCCCATTACTTAGATATACTAACTCCGAGATTGCTGTACCTCAGAGAAGGCAGAGCTGCACCCCCTCACACCCCATTACTTAGATATACTAACTCTGAGATTGCTGTACCTCAGAGAAGGCAGGGCTGCACCCCCTCACACCCCATTACTTAGATATACTAACTCTGAGATTGCTGTACCTCAGAGAAGGCAGAGCTGCACCCCCCATACCCCATTACTTAGATATACTAACTCCGAGATTGCTGTACCTCAGAGAAGGCAGAGCTGCACCCCCTCACACCCCATTACTTAGATATACTAACTCTGAGATTGCTGTACCTCAGAGAAGGCAGGGCTGCACCCCCTCACACCCCATTACTTAGATATACTAACTCTGAGATTGCTGTACCTCAGAGAAGGCAGGGCTGCACCCCCTCACACCCCATTACTTAGATATACTAACTCTGAGATTGCTGTACCTCAGAGAAGGCAGAGCTGCACCCCCTCACACCCCATTACTTAGATATACTAACTCTGAGATTGCTGTACCTCAGAGAAGGCAGAGCTGCACCCCCCATACCCCATTACTTAGATATACTAACTCCGAGATTGCTGTACCTCAGAGAAGGCAGAGCTGCACCCCCTCACACCCCATTACTTAGATATACTAACTCTGAGATTGCTGTACCTCAGAGAAGGCAGGGCTGCACCCCCTCACACCCCATTACTTAGATATACTAACTCTGAGATTGCTGTACCTCAGAGAAGGCAGAGCTGCACCCCCCATACCCCATTACTTAGATATACTAACTCCGAGATTGCTGTACCTCAGAGAAGGCAGAGCTGCACCCCCTCACACCCCATTACTTAGATATACTAACTCTGAGATTGCTGTACCTCAGAGAAGGCAGAGCTGCACCCCCCATACCCCATTACTTAGATATACTAACTCCGAGATTGCTGTACCTCAGAGAAGGCAGAGCTGCACCCCCTCACACCCCATTACTTAGATATACTAACTCTGAGATTGCTGTACCTCAGAGAAGGCAGAGCTGCACCCCCATACCCCATTACTCATATATATACTAACTCTGAGATTGCTGTACCTCAGAGAAGGCAGAGCTGCACCCCCACACCCCATTACTTAGATATACTAACTCTGAGATTGCTGTACCTCAGAGAAGGCAGAGCTGCACCCCCACACCCCATTACTTAGATATACTAACTCTGAGATTGCTGTACCTCAGAGAAAATGGAGCTGCACCCACACACCCCATTACTTATATATACTAATTCTGAGATTGCTATACCTCAGGGAAGGCGAAGTTGCATCCCCACACCCTATTACTTATATATATATATATATATATATATATATATATATATATATATATATAATTTTCTTGGGTGGCGAAAGCCAGGATACCCTTTTGACTAGGCTTATGGAGGCTGTAGGGCCACTAGTCTAGTACCTACCTATCTATCTATCTATCTATATATATATATATATATATATATATATATATATATATACATACTAACTCTGAGATTGCTTTACCTCAGTGAAAAGAGAATTCTCCAAGTTACCAGCGATTTTGGATTTAGCATTTTTCCACATTCTCTTTTACATTTTCTCAGGTCCAAGGATTATTCTCCTCGAGGTTTCAACAAGTGCCCATGGCAGAAACCATGCTGAAAACTAACAAAGAAGTTGGTGGAGGTCATGTGATGAAAGGCATGGAAGTGGATATATATTTTTCTAGCAGTTTTGATACTGGACATAGAAGAACTGTGGAATGGCAATAAAATTTAAACAGCTACATTCCATTCTCTCATTCATTTTATGTCTGGCTTTCGAGTGAAGTAGAATATAAGTGTTTTCCCAAACTTTCTGAGTATAGCCTTCATGCCTCATACATTGGGGAAAGAGTCTAGCCAATACTTAATGCCTCATACCTTAGGGAAAGATTCTAGCCAATACTTCATGCCTCATATGTTGGGGAAAGATTCTGTCCCACTAACCAAGTTGTATTTCAGCCCTTGCAATCCTGAAACACCAGTTCTTCCTAAAATCTGTGTAAAATAATCTTGTTAAAACTAGTATATTTTCATAGATATATCCACAGCACTGGTAAGTGGTTTGAGTTTGTTTTGGAAAGGTAACTTCTGTTGCTGTATTTTTTCACGATTGATTTTAAATTCTTGTTTTAATATTCTTTTATAGTTGTGGTAAGAATAAGAATAACTGGGGATTCAGAAGGAATACCACCACTGGTGGTGAGAGCTGTGACTGAAAGGAACTGTTTCCAAGATGCTGGAAAATGCGATTCAGAAACATTTTCGCTGCAATGATGAAAGACCTCATTATTGGCTAATTTGCATGTTTCTGAATCACCATTAATTACTGCCAGTACAAATCAGCACATTATTGCTACAGTTAACACTGGCAGCCCCTGCATTGCATTGGCACAGCCCTCCTCCAGTCACGCTTTCACATGTATGGATGCATTCAAACACACAGACACACACAGACACACACACACACACACACACACACACACACACACACACACACACACACACACACACACACACACACACACAAACATACAGACATACCTCTCATTTGTCCCTGATGTCAGAAAATCCCTAATGTAACCTTTTTCCCTGCTTATCATACATGATGGATGATTACAGTCAGTCAATAATGACAGAGATAAGAAATTCTTTTTTATTTTACTGTTTGGCAAGTGCATTGCGATCCCAGCCCTGTTGCTCTACTAACATTTTACATGAGTCCAAGTAATAGTTTAAAACGTCTCCCTGATGTCCTCTATTACTCCCCCCAGCTTTGACTCAAACCCTCCTCCCACATGCACACACCCCCAGTCCTGATTTTACAGACCACTCCTACTGTTATGTGTTATACATGGTCTGCCCTTAAAATGGTAATTAGTGTATTTTTTAATTGCCTGACATTAGAGTTCATACTTCTTATTATGTAAAAAAATACTTTCTTAGAGTAAGTCCTAAATTAGGGCAGCGGCAGATGTCTAGCAAGAGTGGGGTAAAGGGAGCCATCACCACAGACACAAGTTGTTAGGGGCATGATCATGAAGTACAGGCATACAGAAAGTCAGTTCAGCACATCTGCATTTTGTGTGCGGTAAATGGTAGCAATCAGCTTGCTACAGTTTTGATAAAGAACAAAAGTCTTTATTTCTTTGCTCTTCCAATAAACCAATGAGGAGGTCGGGTCTGTCTTGGAACACCATACTTTGGGATCCGAGGGGTTGGGGTGCCATATCGGAGATCACCCCTGGCTACAAGATAAGATGGCTACAGCTCTGTGTAGAGGGTTAAGGCTCCTGCTTGCTGTGTGTACTTCAACTTTTATTTTTCAGACTTATGGTTATACATAAGGACTACCTCTCATGTCTAGTGTTGTGTGAGCACTCATGGTACAAGGCTTGAGTTTTTGTAGGTACCTTTAAGGCATGATATTAAGAGTTACTCCTGGTGTCCAGTGTTACAGGATTTGCTCATTAGTCTAGGGGAGTATGGATGCATGACTGTCCCCCCATACTCACACTGACACACTCATGCAAACACTAAATAGACACACACACACACACACACACACACACACACACACACACACACACACACACACACACACACACACACACACACACACCCTACCTATCCCTAACTAACCACCCTACTGTGACCTTCCACTCGGACCACATGCCCACACGTAAATATGGACACATACACTTCCACTCACCTTACACTATTCATATCTCTGAAAACACTCACACTTGTGGCCTTGCAGACACACACACACACACACACACACACACACACACACACACACACACACACACACACACACACACACACACACACCAACAATACATGTCCATTAAACTTCTTTAAAATGATGACGTGAGCATAAGCTTTTGGCTATGTTCATTAATACAGGAAGCTGCATAAATGCCTTACCACAATTATTTCCAAGGGGCGTGCACATGGCTGATTAGCATAGCATCATAGGAAGTTACTAGGCTAATGGCCCTATGGCCCTTACAAGCTTAGCCAAGTTCTGCCCTTATTTTCACAATCAGCACCTATTACCACTGTCCAAGAGGGACACGGGTAGAACCCCTGAGGTGAATTTACAGTTACCCATCCAATTGTCCAGATTGCATATGAAGAGAGCTAATGAGGTGCTCTGTTTGACAGGAAGTGGGAGTATCTTCCAAAGATGTGGTAACCTCTGGAAGACAAATCCATCCACCTCAGCAGGTTCTATTAATGTTACATACCAGGTTAAGGTCTTTAGAGCGAGTAACCCATGTACGATTTGACTTGCGGATATTCAGCATTTCCAATAAAGCAGGGTCAGAGATTGCTTTACATACAAGGCAGAGATCACCTCTGAATAGTCTGCATGAAACAGAATAAAGTGACAATAATTTCAGATGGTCCACATAGGAGAGATGCTGAAAATGTTGAATTTTCCTTGTGAGGAACCTTTGTGGTCTCTCCAATTGCTGCAGATACTTGGAAAGGTACATATCAAAAGGGGCATCATACTCAATTATTGGCCTGATGAGGGAAGAGTACAGGGAGTTTATAACTTCTTTTTTTTCTGGAGGCAATGCCCTTACTTATGAGATGAGAAATATAGAATGCCCTTCTTACCACTGTGGAGACATGGTGATCAAAGGTTAAGGTTGCTGCCAACCTGTGTGCCCAGGTCTCTCACCACTGAGTCCGTTCTTAGGGTGTTGCTATTGATGTGGTAGTTAGCAGAAAAATTGCTACTACTGAAAGGGATGATAATACATTTTTTTGCATTGAGTTTAAGGCTATGACTTTTGCACCAATCATTTGTTTGTGTAACCCCTCTTGTAGGATGTTGACATAATTTGGAGATTCTATGACTGCTCCCAATTTGCAGTCATCAGCAAACTTTATCAGCCACAGACCTTTAGGTTTTGCTTGCACTTTGGAGAAATAGATTCCAAACAGCTGAGGCCCCTGGACTGATCCTTGTGGAATACCTCTGGTTACTGGTTAGCTGTTGAAGGTGGATTGTCCTATCCTGACTATATGAGTTCTACCGGTGTGCCAGTTAGTGACTCATCTAATGATATAAGGGTTGATACCTAGCTGGTGTGTTTGTGAATGATGTCTGAGTGGAGGGTAGTGTCAAAAGCCTTGGCTAAGTCTAGGTAGGCTGTATGCACAGCTTTCCCCTCGTCCAGGGCCTTGGTGACAGTCTCGAATAAGTTCACCAGGTTTAGCAGGCATGATCTCCCTTCGACAAATCCAAACTGAGTAGGGTCAAGTGTCTGGAGATTACCTATATCCTTGTTGATAAGGTCCACAATGATTTCCTCCATGGCCTCACAGATAAGGCTAGTCAGGCTAATAGGTCTATAGTTCTGGGGGTGAGTGGAAGCACCACCTTTGTGCAAGGGGATTACAGTGGCCATTTTCCATTCAGATGGGATGAAGCCAGTGCTTAGATTATGATTGAAAAGAGTACCCAATGGTGTTGCTGATTCTTGTTGGAGCCCATGTAGGATGCAGCCTAGGATGTTATCAGGTCCCATAGATGCTGTGATTTTGGCCCTAGGGCATTTATGACCTGGTCTTTAGAGATACATGGTAGGGGACAGGTGGGAGGGATATCTTGGGGTATGTGTGGCAGGGATAGGAGAGTGAAGTTTTCATAGAACTTGTCAGCTAACAGGTTAGGTATGTCTACAGGCTCAGTATATGTGGTATTATTAACTACCAGTTTGGCACAGATCTGGGCCTTTCATTTCAGGTTATGGATGTAACTAAAGTATGTCTTATGCTTGTCCTTAGTTGAGGAAACTAATTTGGATTCATATTTGCTTTGGATGACTTCAAAAGAAGTTTTATTTGCTTGGCATAGGCCCACTCCACTGGAATGCATCATTAGCATTTACAGCGCACCACAGAAACAGCCTGTCATGGTGTGGCACCACTTTGTGGTATACCACTACGGTAGGACTGTCTCTGAATCGGAAATGGTTTCCATGAGGTGTACACCAGGCTAACACATTGTGGTAACATTTCTGAATCTGGGGCTTTGTTTGATTTTGCTACCAGGTTTCCTCTTGTTATGTAACAATTCCATCCCTTTAAACAGTATTAGCCCTGTTCTGCATTTTTGTTTTGCTGATTGCTGATGACAGTTCTGTAAAGGATTGCATTACATTTATCTTGCTGTGTTTTATCCAGATCATGGTAGCAAGGGGTCATTTGGACCTTCCCCACTCAGCAAGTTAACAAATGTACAAATAAATAAAAATATGCATTTTTTTCTGTTGTATATTATGCCCCTTCCCTCCAAACACACACACACACACACACACACACACACACACACACACACACACACACACACACACACACACACACACACACACACTGAGTATAATATAGCCTGTGTGTGGCATATCTTGGAGAAAATAAATGACAGCAAAATAGATGCAGTCTTTGAATTCAATTAAAAATAAAAAAAATTAAATGTTCACATTTTCAAAAAAAAACAAGCTTTAATTATGTTTTTGTATTTCTGCGTGAGTTATTTGTGTTGATGCTATGCTAAAGCTATGTATTTTTCAGACTATTAGGTATGCATTAGAAATAGCATTGGCCTTCCTTCAAAGTGAAACAAATAGCAACAATGTTTACAATGTTTCAAAGGAAGTGATATAGGCATTGCTGTCACCTTGATTCATACAACTCATGCTGCTCTTTATACCTGGCAGTGCCACATCAATTTTTTTCAAACTGTTACATATGTTATAGCTAATAACATTCCTTTGTATCTGTTTGCTTTTTCCTAAAGATTTCGATCTGGCTTTAAGTGGGCTTTTCGCTGGTGTCCTTGCATAAAAGCAACAGGAGAAGATGAGCTTGAAATAACAACAACCAAAGCCTTTCGAATGACCCGCAGCTACCGTTCCAACACAGTGCCCCATGCTAGTGTTCGACAGAATGCAGACAACGGAGATGAAGTCAAAAGCAACTGTGTGTAACATAAAGAGAAATGTTCTTTTATTCTGTATGTGATGCTACTCTTCAAGAGACTGTATTAACAAAAATGCTAGATATTCTTTTTTAAATCTGACTACTTCAGGAAGTATGTAAGCTTGTATTAAAAAAAGCAAAAAAACTGCCTGAGCATTCTTTTGGTAATCATAAAACTATCCATATCCAGTAGTGATAAGGTCAATAAAAGGTGCAACTCATAAATGTCAGCATTGTATAATGAAGTGTCATAGCAGTAACAATTGTTCAAGGTTGTCAATACATTTCACAGCATTATGACAATGTGCATTATCATTTAGGTACATCTAAATGAGTGGCACGCGCACACGCACACGCACACGCACGCACACACACACACACACACACACACACACACACACACACACACACACACACACACACACACACACACACACACACACACACACACACACACACACACACTTTTAAATGGAGCATTATTCATTGAAAGGTTACTGATAGCTTTGAGGCATCTTTAACAAAGAAACATTTTTTAAGTAAAGTTCAGCATATTTTTCAGGTTAAAATGTATTTACTTCTCTATTAATTATAACGAATAAATGTATGCATAAAATCTTTGTTCCTGATAAAAAGCCCCCAACTCATTTGTGATCGTCTCACAAAAGATCATACCTATCAACTGTCCCTGATTTTGCAGAATGTATCTGATCTTGCCTCAGATTTCTTTGCTTGGTCGCTCATCATTTTTTTTTGTTTTTGATTTTCTGGTAAATCACTGAGAATTACAGTTAGTTTGTTAATAATGCCAGGCATTCAAGTTTCACACTCTTTGTTGTTCAGAAAATGCATGTTGATGTACAACCTTTTGTTATATTAACTTTTTTTAAGTCAGTTAGAGTAATATTTAATAATTGGTCCTGATTATTTCAGGCCTTTCTTATTTTTGGTTTTGTCCAGAATTATTAAGCAAAGAAGTAGAAAGGTATGTAAGAGAATGACCACAAATGAGTGAACCCCTTGAAATGAAACAGCACTCTGAAATATGAAAACCCAACTAAAAGTGTTTTTGCAGGAAGCCATCTTTACCCCATAACATTCCCGTTACTTATACATATATACCAGCTCTGAGGTTGTAATAGCATGGGAAAAGGGGAAAGCCTCAGACTTGATCTTCTGGGAAAAAAACAGTTAATCACATATTACTGATTAACCACATGAATGTTGATCATTACTGTTTTACAAAGAAACATAATCCCCTTCTGGTTCTCTGGTAAGGACATATTGCAGTGACTATGGCATCATAAGTACTGCTTTGGAAACAGGCTGTGATGTAACTTGGTATGGTTGTTGTTGTTTGTCTTTCGCCTTTTTTCCAGTAAGGGGTCGCCACAGCGGCAGTAGCTTTTTACGAAACGCCGAGGTGCCAGCTCGACGCCCAACCTTCAACGAAGGCATGCCCATTTACGCACGCATGTCTTTTGAATGCTACCCAACCGTGGGGAGGACATGCAGACTCCACACAGAAGGCCCTCCCAAGCCAAGCCAAGAATCGAACGGGAGAACCTCTTGCTGTGAGGTAACAACGCTACCGCTGTACCAACACGGCATGACGAGAGAGAATAACATGCAGGGTCAATTAAATTGAGAGGCATTGAATACTATTAGTAAATATTATTGACAAATATTATACATTTATGGTTATTTATCCAGTATCATCTGTTACAAAGAATAAGTTATGCAATCTGCATGAAATGTAAGGTAAATTTCACTTTGTTAGCTTGTTTTTCAGAGTTTTCTGTGACATATCAAAAGTTCTTTAAATGTTGTGACACTTCTCATGCATCTGCATTTCATAAATTTAAATATAATGCTAGAAATGTGACATGAGGAAGTCCTGCTGGTCTGAAGTAGGACAGACAATGAAACTGCCGTCCTTTGTGATCCCTCATTTTAAAGTATCATGAAGTCAGCGACAGCCTGTGCATAAGGTTCTCACAATCTCTTTTTAGTTTTTAGTTGCATGTTTGCTCTACCAGGCAAAACAATAAATATACTGAAAGTGAAAGAATAAGATTATAATGAATTATGTCTGCCTTTGTTGTGACAATGAGGGACTTTTTTCATATTTGTTTAAAATATAGCATTTTCCTGTATGTTTTCTGTCTAAAAATAGATTAAAGTTAGATTATGTTTGACTATGTAGTCACTGACTGGAAAATGGAAGCCAAAACTACAGTGAAGCAGTTGAAAGATTATTAATAAAGCAGAGAATTCTGACTGGTATTTTTTTTTCAGATGTTCACTACACTAGTATGCTATGTATGCCTGAATGAACTGCTGAAATGATATGGTGATACCTTGATTGATTATAGACATGTAATGAACCCCAGAGCCATCTAGTCCACCTGTAAGCCACTCTGTTGCCAGTTAATAGCCCTGTAGCTGTTAACTGGTAGTGAGAGATTGGAATTGTAATCCTGCCATTTGCCATGAGAGATGACATGATATCTGGGGTGAAGAAGGACTCTTTTCTGCTTTGGAAGGTCAAGAATTATTCTTACAGAGTCTCCTGGTAGAAGCCTGACGCTGCAGTTAAGCTCACTCCTCACATGAATGTGTGTGTGTGTGTGTGTGTGGGGGGGGGGGATTGACTTGCCACCATCACACTTTCAGAAATGGCACCTGAAGACCAGCTTCCATTTGGTCTTGGTAAGAATGTGGCCAAGGTATCATAGGGTGAGGAGATTCACGTTAGATTAAGTGATATGCATGTGCTACAGAAACGGCTTACTCTCAGTAATGCACATACTATCACACAGGTATAGATACTGCTGCTATATGTAAGCCTAATGTTGTGTTGTATGATGTATGAGAGAAGGATGTGCCCATGTCGGGTGTGGGACACAAATGTGTGTTGTTAGTTTCCTGTCAGCAGTGGGAAGTAAATACTACTACTAGTAATACATAGATGCACATGGAAAATCACAGTCACAAAGCATGTTCCCTCTGTTTCTCATGGGAAGGTGTCCATCACATTCCTAAACATGACTGTGTGGCGGGGGGGGGGATGTGCCCATGTAACATTCCTAAACATGACTGTGTGTGTGGGGAGGATGTGCCCATGTAACATTCCTAAACATGACTGTATGTAAGGAGAGGATGTGACCATGTAACATTCCTAAACATGACTGTGTGGGGGGAGGATGTGCCCATGTAACATTCCTAAACATGACTGTGTGGGGAGGGATGTGCCCATGTAACATTCCTAAACATGACTGTGTGTGGCGGGAGGATGTGCCCAGGTAACATCCCTAAACATGACTGTGTGTGTGTGTGTGTGTGTGTGTGTGTGTGTGTGTGTGTGTGTGTGTGTGTGTGTGTGTGTGTGTGTGTGTGTTGGGGATATGCCCATGTAACATTCCTAAACAGGACTGTGTGTGGCAGGAGGATGTGTCCATGTAACATTGCTAAACATAACTATGTGTGGGGGGATGTGCCCATATAACATTCCTAAACATGACTGTGTGTAAGGAGAGGATGTGCCCATGTAACATTCCAAAACATGATTCTGTGTGAGGGGAGGAAGGCTGTACCCATGTAAATGTAGGATGCAAATAAGTAACATTAGTTTCTGCAGAACAGTAGGAAGGTCATTTCTATGCCTGAATAATGTATAGATGTACATGAAAAGTTACAGTCATAGAATGTGTTTCATCTGCTTCATGTGGAAGGTTATTCATTACATTCCAGAAAATGTATGTGTGAGGGGGTAGAGGGATGAACTTCCCTAACATGGCACATACTGTCATGCAGTAGGGCAGTCACATGCTATGTGAGTGACTAAGGATGTAGGACACTCTGTCATATTGGCAAGCCTGTAAATAAGGGAGAACTGCACATTTTTATTGCATGTATCACAGAACAACAAAATTCCAGCAAATTAATTTTATAAAATGCAATAATTTATTTCCATTCCACAAAATAGAAATATACTAGCACCCCATATTGCTCAAAATACTTGCTGCCTTTTTTGGCAGAGGACGTGCGCTCTAAGAAACCCTCCCACTATGCCCCCTCCTTCTCAGTATGATGTTACTATTCTGCCTTTTCTCACTGCAGGACCTGAGCTGCACAGAAGTATTGCTTCTCACTATGTCCCTCCCCTGCAGTGTGATGCCATTGTAGGAGCTGAGCTGCATGGTAGCATAACCTCTTACTGTGTTACTCCCCTGCAGTGACATCACACTGCAGGGGAGTGTGGAGCTGAGCTGCATGGAAGTCTAGCCTCTTACTGTGTCTCTCCCTTGCAGTGTGATGTCATTAGCCTAAAGATTCTTATCACACGGTGTCCCTGTGCATCCAGAGTGATATCACTAACCTAAGAATTTGTATTACACATTGTCCTTCCCCACTCAGTGTGATATCACTAGTCTGTCCAGCCCACAATACCTGAACTCACTCAGGCTATAATCTCACTGTGTACCCTCTTATTAAGTATAATATTGCTAGCCTGCTGTCCCAATCACTAGACCTGAGCAGCACAGAAGGCCAGGATCACACTATGCCCCCCATCATCATCATAATCATCATCATCATAGTTTCATAGTTTCATAGTTTCATAGTTTCATAGTATAGTACTAGGCTATCTGCCCTAGGGCATTTATAAGCCTAGCCATAGTGTATGTGGCTTTCACCACCCCATCTAATGATACAAAAGTGTACAAATTAAATTTAGTTTACCGTGCCTCTGTCTAGTAGTGACACAGAGATGACCCCCGGGGTAAACCTACGATCACCCATCCACTCATCAAGTTTTCTCTTGAAGAGAGTCAGTGAGGGGCTCTGCCTAACATGGACTGGGATCCTGTTCCAGAGTGTGGGAAGCCTCTGTGTTATGAATCTGTCTCTCCAGCATGTCCTATTCATATTTGTGCTGAGGTTTAGGTCTTTAGCTCTCGTAGCTCTCATGGATTTGGATTTTTTGAGGTGGAGCATGTCCATTAATTCCGGATTGGACATGGCCTTGTACGTCAGGCACAGATCACCTCTGAGCAGGCGGTATGCTACTGAATAGAGCTGGAGCTTCTTTAGTCTGGCAGCATATGACATATGTTGGAGACCCTAGATCCTCTTGGTGAGGTACTTTTGGGGTCTCTCCAGCTGCTGCAGGTGCCGGGTGAGGTACATACCAAATGGGGCATTGTACTCAATCATAGGCCTGATAAGGGAGGAATATAGGGGTACAGTGACATCCTTTGATCTGGATGTGAATCCCTTCATGATAAGGTGGGCGAGGTAGAAGGTCTTTCTAACCACTTTGGTGACGTGGGTGTCAAATGAGAGGTCACTGTCAACTTGGGTCCCCAGGTCTCTGATTACTTTTTCTGTACTTAGGGGATTACCACCTATGTGGTAATTTGTGGGTACTTTGTTTTTCCCAAAGGGGATGACTATACATTTTTTGGCATTTAGTTTAAGGCCATGACTCTGGCACCAGTCGTCTGTTTCTGTAAGGCCCTTCTGAAGGATGCATGTGTCAGCTGGTGTATCGACTATGGCGCCAAGTTTGCAGTCATCTGCGAACTTTGTCAGCCACAACCCCCCTATGTTTACCTGCACATATGAGAAATAAATGCCGAACAAGAGGGGTCCCAAGACAGAGCCCTGTGGGACTCCACTTGTGACTGGCTTAGTATCTGACATAGCTCCAGCCATTCTGACTTTGTGGGTTCTGTCCTTTAGCCAGTTTGCAACCCATCCTGTGACATACTGGTTTACATTTAAGCTGTTGAGCTTGCCTATGATGTCTATGAGTGGTGTATTGTGTCGAAGGCTTTTGCCAGGTCCAGGTAGGCTGTATGAACTGCTTTGCCTTCATCGATGGCTCTAGTGACTGTTTCAAAAAAGTCCACCAGGTTTAAAAGGCAGGATCTGCCTTTTACAAAACCGAACTGGGTAGGGTCAATTGTCTTTAGGTCCCCGATGTCTTTGTTTATGAGTTCCATAATGATCCTTTCCATAGCTTTGCAGACTAGGCTGGTCAAACTTATTGAGCGGTAGTTTCCAGGGTCTGTAGAGATGCCTCCTTTGTGGAGTGGGACCACTGTTGCTGTACACCAGTGTTCAAGGACATATCCTGTAGTAAGGCTAAGATTAAGCAGCATTCTTATGTGCGGGTTTAGCTCCTCTAGGAGATCACATAGCATGCAAACCAGGATACCGTCTGGTCCCATAGATGCTGTATTTTTAGCTTTGCTGAGAGCAGCTCTCACCTGGACATCTGAGATGTCAGGGAGGTTGCATTCATCTGGGATAAATATTTCATCTTTTGGGGGAGAGGGAGGGGAGAAATTTGCACTGAACCTGTCTGCCAGTATGTTGGCAATATCCGTGGGTTCAGTGTATTTCTTGCCGTTATGAACTAACTCAGAGCATATCTGAGGGTTTCCGCCCAGGTTTCTAACATAACTGAAGAAGGCCTTGTGGTTATCTTTAGTGTCCTTAGCGAATTTTCTCTCAAAGTTGGCCTTTGATGATTTTATGAACGAACGTAGTTTTTTGCTAGTGCTGATCAGAGATGCCTTCCCTTTATGGGATTTTGCTCTGTCTTCATCAACCCCTTTTCCCCATTTTCTACATGGGGTTGGGGTATTGTGGTAACTGTCACCGTATTTCTCGATTTAATGCCACACTCCTGTCTTCTTTGTTACTCATGCCTGACTGTCATAGATCTTCTCTCACACAATCCAGCCACCTCTTTACTGGATGTCCTTATTTCCTCTTACCTTCCTCCTGTCTGTCCCAAATCATCTTAATTAGATTGTCTTCTGCTTTTCTGCACATGTGTCTAAACCACTGTAATCTGTTCTCTTTGATCTTTTCTGCAACTGGAGCTACTTTAGCTTCTGTTCTTATGTCCTCATTTCATCTTCTGTCCCACAGTGTGCACCCTACCACCCTTCTCAGGCACTTAATTTTCATCACCTTTAGCTTCCTCCTCTGCTCTGCCTTTACTGGCCATGTTTCTGTACCATACAGTAGTACTAGTCATGCTACTGTCTTGTACACCTATTTTCAGCATCTTTGGCATTCTTCTGTCATTCATTATCACTTGACTGCAGCCCCTCTCATTCTAGCTTTGACCTCTTCATTTAGGCTTCCCTTCTCCTCAACCATCCCTCCCATATACTCGAAGCTATTAACCTGTTTCATTGTCTTCACTTCTATCTCAGTTCTCAGCTTCTTCTGATTTCCCTAATTTGCTGCCAGTACTTAGCTTCATCCTATGTGCCTTCAGTTTTGCATTCCATTCCCCTATCCTCTGCTGAAGTTCTTGCTCAGAGTCTGCCTGTAATGTCACATTGTCTGCACACAGCAAGTTTGTTGATCTGTCCCCTTCTACGTCTTTGCTAATGTAATCCATCACTGGTATGAACAGCAGTGGGCTCAGACCTCAACCTGATGCGTACCCACTCCCACTGGGAACCCCTAACACCAAACACTGCTCATACTTGAGTCACTGGGTCCTTGTACATAGCCTGCACTAATTTCACTAATGTTTCTGGAATTTTGACCCACTACAGTCCTGCCCAAATTAGTTCTCTTGGGACTGTGTCCTATACATTCTCCAAATCTAGGAATGTCCAGTTGGACTCTTTCCTCATCTCTAGCTTCTTCTAAACTTTCTGTCTTTCTGCAAACATTTGGTCAATTGTGTTGCATCCATTTGGTCAGTTGTGTTGCATCCTGATCTGAGTCCGAACTGTTCATCTCCCATCTTACTTTCTATTATTCTGTGTATCCATTTATCAATCACCCTCTCCAGAACTTTCATGCAATGTGACACTAGTTTTATGCCTCTGTACTGCCCAGAGTTATGGATGTCCCCTTTGTTATTGTACACTGGCATGGATATGCTTACTCTCCAATACTCCTTTGTATCCACACTGCTATTTGTACCATCAGCAGCCATTTCTTCCCTGCCACACCCAACATATTGATCGTATCTGCTGTGACCTCATCTGAGCCTGCTGCTTCCCTAACTTCATTTTCCTTAGTGCTGTTCTTACTTCTAGGGTGGGTTCCTCTTCTTCTTTCATTGTAGGCTGTGTCTCGGGCAGTACAGCTTCTGTGAGGTTTTCTTCATTTAGAAGCTGCTGGAGATACTCCTTCCATCTGCCTTTGATGTCCTGCGGACTAGTGAGCAGGTTGTTACTGGCCTCCCTTATGAAGGATGCCTGACTGTCCTCTTTATCTTTCTGTCTTTGCCTTACAACCTGATATAGTTTCTTTGTGCCTCTTACTGAGTCACTTTCCAAAAGCTGGTAGTGTGTCTCCGATTCCCTGTTCTTTGCTATTACAACTCCTTTCTTAGCTTCTTTGTTAGTCAACCAGTAGTCCTTCCTAGCCTGGTCAGTCTTTTTATTTCTCACTTTTTCCTGCACTCCTTCTTTTTTTTGATGACTTCCTGGACTTCTGCATTCCATAACCAGCTTTCCTTATGCACCTTATTTCCATACCTGGCTCAGCCACATATCTGTTCTGTAGGCCTCACACGTGCTGATTTGAGGTGCTGCCATTCTTCTTCATCTCCACCTATTTCCTCCTCTTCTTGTTGTACTTTCTCTCCAGTCAACTTCCAGGTCATCAGCCTATTCTTTGTTGACCTCAGAACATTCTCTGACCACTCCTTGTTGCAACCAGTGGTTTATGCTGTGGGCCGTATGCTTCACTAGGGATGACTTTTCAAATTCTGATTTTACCCTAGTGCCCTTTCCTTACTAGCGGAAAGTCTACCTGAGTTGCATGTTGACCACTTTTGTATGTGATTTCATGACTATCTCTCTTTCTGAACCATGGGTTGGCTACTATAAAGCCATTTGCCAGACAGAAGTCTAGAATGGCCTCTCCTTTATTCCTGTTGCCCCACCCATGTGGACCCAGGCAGTCCTCATATCTTGTTTTAGCTGTCTTGATATGTGCATTCAAGTCACCCATTATCAACACCAGTTTGTGTTGCGCTGCTTTATCTAGTAGGTCCTGCAACTGCTGTCTGAATTCACTCTTGTCCTCACTATCAAAACCCTATCATGGGGCATAGGCTGAGATTATGAATACTGCCCTATCATGACTGTCATTGAGTCTGTCATTAATTCTGATAATATCCCTCACTTCCTTCTGAAATCTCCCCGCACCACAATTCTCACACCATTCCTAGTCTGTCCTCATCCTGAGTAGTAGACTCTGGATCCCAAGCCAAGTAGCTCTGCTGCACTGCCCTTCCACCTTGTCTCTTGGCACATAGGATGTCCAGCTTCCTCCGTATCATCATGTCTTCTACTTCCAAGCTTCGTCCTGTCAGTGAACCTACATTGAATGTAGAAATTCTTAGTTCATGTTGGCAGGTTGAGTGGTTTTACATCCAGCTTTCGCGTTAAAGAATTATCCCAGGTAGCACAGGCTGGGCAACAGGGCATCATACAGCCAGTAGCTTATTGACTAAGGACTGCTGGGATTTATGGTCGGCACACAACTGGTCAATAGGGGCATACACCCCATCCCACTGTTAGCATGGGTCTGAGTATGCTGGGTCCTTAACCCACTTATCATCGGCACACACCCATGCCCATTTGGCAACATTAGTCAATATGACCGGCTATATTTTACACCATCCCATGATGCACAGTCTGTGATCCATGTTCTCCTATCTTGAGCATACTGTGCACCATAGTAGATGCCCAAAGTGGTTGGTCTGTACATTTCTACCCCCTATAGGGCACCTTGTAGAATCTGTGCTGTTGCCCACAGTTCCATTCATTGGTGAGTTTGAGATGAAAACACTCAGCATGCTTTTTAGAGGTGGGAGGAACCTCACAGAGACATAGGGAGTACCTTGTACCTGGTGCATAGGAGGCAAAGACTTTAACCATTATGCCAACTGGTCTCTCAACTGTCATTATACCTCCCCCACACATTGTGAAATCAGTAACTTAAATACTTATATCACTACACACACACACACACACACACACACACACACACACACACACACACACACACACACACACACACACACACACAGACTGATAGTCACACACAAACACACACACACACACACACACACACACACAGACTGATAGTCACACACAAAAACACACACACGCACACGCACACACACACGCACACACAGACTGATAGTCACACACAGAAACACACACACACATAGACAGATAGTCGCATACAGGAACACACACAAGTACACATGAATATATTACTAACCTAAGTGTTCCTATCACACTGTGCCCACAATACACTCAGTATAGTAGCATTATCCCAAACATGCCTAATCTGTATCAGAAGTTTCACTGCTTGCGAGAAATGGCATTGAAGTGCCCTGGCAACTGATCGGGAGGAATGATAAGAAGTAAGTGCGTGACGGCGAATGAAATTAATTACACATGAAGTCAGCCTCGTCACATTTCCCTTGTGATACTGAAACAGGAACAGTATTTTTCTGAAGTGATACTTAAAATGCCTCTGACAGTTGAAGAAGAGAGACAGAGAGAGAGGCTACGGGCACAGTGTCTACTTGTTCTTAGTGGCATGTCATAGTGAAAGGAAAATACCAACCAGCACATAAATTTCTCACATAATGTAGGCAGCTGTACAGGCCAGCAGAGATAAGAAAAGTAGCTGACCACTGGGTTATGCTCAAGAAGAGGAATCCCATATGATCAAAGGTAATCATCAACCCACCTCATGACTGATATACAAACAGTCACTCACAAAAACTTGCACTTTTGTAAGCACTGCACACACATGAGTGCACTCTGATACATATCTGCACACATACATTTGTGCACACTCTCTGCACGTCTACACATGAACACATACATGCACACATACACATTTTCACCACCTGACATATACAATACGCTTACTACTAACTGCTGCATTATTGTGTGCTCATGAAATGAATGTGCTTTTAAGAACCAATTTGTTGTGTATAGCAATTGATCCTTCACTGATTGCAGATGGATCATTTATCCCCAGTGCGTAGATGGTTCATAACTTGAGTGACAGTCTGACTGTCCTTCAAGTGATTAAGGGTTTATAAATAACCAAAAGGATTACAGCATATTCCTGTTCTGTGACTAGAACATGAAAGCACTGAGGAACACTCTCCACTTATCAGGTATCTGGTTATAATGCAGATGGACTTGAGTTCTGTTTATACACAATTTCAGAAATGTAACATTAGGCCCTTAAATCTATAGTTAGTAAGAAAGCTCTGATATTTGGAAATTATAATGTGTTAGATATCATAGCTGATATTCTTTTGACTAACTTGTCTTTTGCTGACATCAAAGGGAATGAAAAATATTTCTGTGGACACAAAGCTCCTGGAGCATTTCTCCCCGGGCCTCCGCTGAAAACAGGATCTGTGGAACCTAGTCAGACTTTCCCGGTCAACAAATGTTAAATAAATAAAATTAAAAAAAATTGTATTCTCCATGTTCCATGGGTGTTTTACTCACCAAACACTATTTTAGTAAATAATGAGCTGTGGTATTAGATCACAGTGAAATGTGGTCAGCTTTGTTCAAGGTATTCATTTTGTGTCTGGAGAAATGCACACAAATATAATAGATCTCATAATAATGATGTCATAAAACTCATAATACTGATGTCATAGAGCTCATAAGCCTGATGTCATAGAGCTCATAATACTGATGTCATAGAATTCATAACACTGATACTCATACTTTTGTTTCTCATCCTGATAAAAAGCATCCGAGGTGCTCCCCCAGCCAGTTGCAGGACTTTTATGTATACTGATGTACGCCTTGTGTTAACCAACAGCACAATTCACTCATTAAAATGTTTTTACTGTTACATTTCACACTCATAAATCAATGGTCTAAGTTGTAGAGATCGCATTCATTGTAGAAACCCATTTAAAATATTAATATGCATCTGCTGCTTAACTTATGAATCCTCAACCTACAACTGAAAGAAGACACAGCCCACCAATTTCAATGGGTTAGAAATGGATCCAACATTTTAAAATATTTTTTGTAGTTGGGAGCATCTCCTCCACCCCTTCAAGTGGGATTTGCCCCCTCTGTACCACACAAAGTAATAATACATACCAGCTGCATAGTTACACAAACATAAAAAAAAGGGGAAATCTCAAACACAGAGCAATCACTGCTAGTGCAGTTTTTATCTGTCCAGTGGCAGTAATTTCCTTTGGAAACCAGTGATCAGGTAATATCAACATGAGTCTGTATTAGAACACTGAAGACACTGAATATCGAACGGCCTAAAGGCTGAAAGTGCCGGACCTCGAACTAGCTATTGTGGGGGTCTGTGCCCCCCACACCCCCCGCTAATTATATATACCAGTTCCAAGATTGCACTACAGTGAGGAAAGGGCAAATATTCAAGTCTTCACTGTACTGTTATCTCACAAAAAACACATCAAGGTGCAGCATTTTGGGCCTTTAGGCCATTCAGTATATTCAGCCTGTTCAATTTCGTAATAGGAACCAATCAACACATGGAGGTGGACTGTATAGGATGAGTCTTCGACCCTCAGCAACTCAATGAGGTCTAGTGAAACCATCAACCATTCCATAACTTAGTAAGTTATCTGTGTGCCCAGTAAATGTTCATAGCTCTGGGGCTAATAGTCATGCTTAAGTTATTAGAATCTGCCTATATATATACTGAATGGTGTGACCACATCGTCATAGTATGTGGCAGAAGTAAAATACAGAGTGTATTTTTTTATCAATGTACCATTTAACTGCATTGTTTTTGTAAGCATAACGGTATTTCATTTTGGAAACTGGAATGTATGGTCTATGTTTTTAACACAAACAGAGCCATCACTTAATCTGTTCCATGACACAGTTCAACAATACATCCTTCAGAGTTATTGCTGACATCTTCAGGTCCCCCAGCTTTTATTACTCCCCAGTTTAGGATAGTGAACTTACTACATCAGTCATGCACCCCAGAACCTTGCCTTTAATCCACAACATCTCCTTCCATAGCTCCTACTGCACAATCCCGACTCCCCAAGCCATCAAGAAAGTACAGTTGTGTACACTTACCATAAATGTGGATGTTCGAGTGTATTCACTGTTGCAGTCATGTCATTTGGGTAATCATGCTGGTAGGTTGCCCTCAGTCGGCCTGAATTCCAAAGCCTTGGGTCCTGCGTCGGCTGCTGTTGCCCCTTCCCTGACTACAGGTCGTCAGGGGTATAAAAGATGCGGCTGATGCCATTTTCTTTAGTTTTTCTTGCCCCAGATGTCAGGTGCCCCCTAAAAGGGTAGCCAAAATTTATATATATATATATATATATATATATATATATATATATATAAATACATGCACCAATATAAACTTTACCTTCATCTACAAGCAAATACACCACATAGGTTATATAAATAAGGAAGGAAATATAGGTTCCATCAGAAGAAAGGGGGGTGGTGGGTGGGTAACCTGGACTGCAACAGTGAATACACTCTAACATCTACATTTATGGTAAGTGTACACAACTGTACTATGTTCCTCATGTTTCACTGTTGCAGTCATTACATTTGGGTAGAGTCCCAAAGTTATGGATGGGAGGCTGGAGCTAAACAGCATTAGGAGCAGCTATGAGGCACTGCAGAACTGCAGTGGCAAAGCCTGCCCTGGATTTAGAGTAGAGTGGCAGATGATAGTGCTTTGTAAAGGTGTGCACTGAACTGCAAGTAGCAGCCTCTAAAATGTCCCTGGTTGGTACTCTCCTGAGAAAGGCTGCTGAAGTGGCTGCAGCTCTAGTTGAATGTGGCCTAATGCCCTTAGGCGCTGGCTTGCCATGGTGTAAGTAGCAGAAATGAATGCAGTGGCCTATCCACTTTGAAATAGTCTGCTTTGAGATAGCCTTTCTTTGTGATCCTGCAGCATATGCCACTAGTAATTGCTCTGTCTTTCTGAAAACTTTGGTTCTGTCCAAGCAGAATCTAAGCTGTCTGTGTACATCCAAAGAATGCAGAATTCTCTCCCCCTTGTTCTGTGGATTTGGATAAAAAGTTGGCAGATGAATAGTTTGGTTAAGAGCCACACTGGACACCACCTTAGGCATAAATGTTGGGCTTGTCCTCAGAGAGACCCTGTCTGGGTAAAAGAAGATAAAAGGTTCCACAGCCATGAGTGCCTGTAGCTCTGAAACTCGTCTTGCAGAAGTTATTGCTAGGAGCAGAGCTGTTTTTCAAGATAAAAACTTTATATCAGCAGTAGCAGCTGGCTCAAAAGGAGGCAGGGTGAGTTTTACCAAGACATAGTTGAGGTCCCATGCAGGCATTGGTGATCTCCTTGGAGGCCTTAAATTTTTGGCTCCTCTGAGGTACTGTTTTAATAAGGGATGAGAAAAGATTGGTAGCTATGTATTATAATGAGCTGAAATGGCAGAGGCATGAATTTTAATAGATGAAAAAGATAGGCCTTTGTCCAGCATCTCAGTTAAGTATTGCAAAATCTGAGGAATATTTGGCACAGCTGTATCAGTTCCTTGTGCCTGGTTCCAAGGACAGAATCTCTTCCATTTTCCAGCATAAGATTTTCTAGTACTAGGCCTTCTGGCCTTCAAAATGACATCCATCACAGCTTTACTGAGAGGTGTGTTTTGTATGACTACATTATCCACCATGCTGCCAGGTTTAAAGTCCTGAGTTGGCTGTGCAGGATCTGACTGTTTTGCTGGGACAGTAGATGAGGTATTTGAGGTAAGGTCCAAGCTGGGCATTGAGACAAGTTCTTTAGGATTGGAAACCAGTACTGGCGGGGCCAGTCTGGGGAAATCAGTATCATTTTTGGCTTCTCCTGTCTGACCTTTAGGAGTACCTTGGGGATGAGAGGCAGTGGGGGAAAGGCATATACTGATAGTTTTTTCCAGCTGAAAGATAGGATGTCCACTTTCCATGCTTGTCTGTGATAAGTCCTTGTGCAGAATCTTTGTAGTTGGTAGTTGTGAGGGGAGGCAAATAGATCTATGTCCGGACATCCCCATTTCCTTGTTATCATGCTGAAGACTTGTGGATCCAGCTGCCACTCGTGGGGATCCATGAGGTTTCTGCTTAGTTCGTCTGTCAGAGTATTTTTCCTTCCTGGCAGGAATTGCGCCTGCAGATGTACTTGATAAGTTAATGCTGTGTCCCACAAAGTCATGGCTAGTCTGCAAAGGGGGTAGAAATGTGTGCCCCCCTGCTTGTTTATATACCACATGACCATGGTGTTGTCTGTCTTTATCAGTAGTTATCCCGGATGAATTAGGTCCTTGAAGGCTGTCAGGGCATTCTCTTTTTGATTGATATGTAGATGCATTTGGGTTGAGGACCATGTGCCCTGAATGCATCTTCCTGCCATGTGGGCCCCCCAGGCATAATCTGATGCATCCATTGTTAGTGTCTGCCTGGCTGGGGGTAATGTGAATGGCTGTCCCTTGTTTTGGTGACAAGCCTTTGCCCACCATTGAAACTCCTGTTGTAGGCAGGGAAAGAGAGTAATCATTTCAGGCTGTGGCAATGTTGAGTCCAAACACTTTTTAGGTACCATTGAAGTTTCTTCATATGCAGTCTGGCATATGGAATTAGTAGGATGCAGGATGCCATGAAGCCCAAAGCCCGCAGAATTTTTCTTGCAGATAACTGGGCCTTTGTTGCCAACATTTTGAAATAGGTAGTCAGTTGCCTTTGTTTGTCTGGCATGAGATAAGCCATCTGGGCAGTTGTATTTAAGCTTGCACCCAGGAATATTATCTCTTGAGAGGGTACTAGTTTTGATTTATTTTTGTTGACTGTGTACCCTAGGCATGTTAGAAGTCTTTTCACAAATGCCAGATGCTGTAGAAGAATATCCTTGTTCTCTGCTTGAATTAGACACTCGTCCAAGTAAGGATATATTTGTATTCCTCTTTGTCTGCAGAATGCAATTACTGGTGCCAAGCACTTTGTAAAGACCCTGGGTGCAGTAGATAAGCCAAAGGGCAGTGCAGAGAATTGGTAATGCATTGAGTCAGCCCTGAATCTGAGGTATCTTCTGCATTATTGTCTGATTGGAACATGCAGGTATGCCTCTTTTAGGTCTAGAGTCACCAGCCAAGCGTTCATGCCCATCATGGGCAGAAGCTGCTGCAAAGTCATCATCTTGAATTTTGGTATATCCAGGAATGTGTTCAGAATAGATAGGTCCAGTATTGGTCTCCAGGTCTTGTCCTTTCTGGGTACCAAGAACAGTATTGAGTAAAATCCTTGTCCCTGCTCTTGCTCTGGTACTTGTTGAATGGCCCCCATGTCCATGAGGGATGAGACTTGTTTTTGTGCCTCTGCCCATTGATTTTTTGGGCAGATCTGGCCAGCCGTTTGCCCTTGGCAGGGTATGGAAATGGAACTTGTACCCTTGTGACACGATATTTAGAACCCACTTGTCCTGGTTATAATGTGCCAATTTTGAGAAAAAAGTGCTAATTTTCCCCCTAAGGGTGCTGCCGGGAGATAAGTGCTTGGTGCAGGCAGGGGGAAGTCATTGGGACTGTTTCCTGTATGGTTGTGATTTGTCTTCTCCAACTTTGGAGGTAGAACACCCCATTACTTTGACCTGTAGGAACCTTGCGCCTGGGGTCTGCCTCTAGGGAATCTGGATCTGCCCCTTTGAGGTTGTCTGACACAGGAAAGGACCAATTCTTTGTAGGCTAGTGTCTACTAAACCTAGGTGGTTGTACTTGTAAAAATTTTTTGACAATTTGCATAGATTTAGCTTTGTCCTCCATTTTCTTTAACACCTCCTCTGCTTTAACACCAAAGTATCATGCTGTAAAAGTGCATCTAATAATTTAACTTTGACATGATCAGGCAGATTTTGTTCCTTTAACCAAGCATGCCTCCTAATTACAGAACCCGTAACTGCGGCCCTGCAGGAGGCCTCCAAAGAATCAAAACCACATTGCAAAGTATGCTTTCCAACTTGTTCAGCTGCATGCAATAAATCCTGCATTTCCTTGTTTTCTGCACATTCAGAGTTTAATAACATTTTCTGTTTAAGCAATGCCATGACATGTTGCTGATATTTGAGCATATGAAACGGACAGTTTAAGGCCCTTATAGCCAAGGTAGCAGATGTGTAAACCTTTTCTCCCCATCTATCTAGTGCCCTAGAATCTCTGTCAGAGGGGCTAGGGTTTTTTGCAGCATAAGCCTTAACTCCTTTGAGACCCTGTGAAATAGTTTCTGGGTCTGCAGCAGGGTTTTTAAAAAGGAATTTATGAGAGTCGGGAACCCTGTAATATCTGTCAGGCTTAACAGGAGCTGGAGGTAAGGAGTCAGGAGTACGACTAGACTCCGAAAACACATCATCTACAATATCTAACCCAGGTGGAATGGCTAGTGGCCTATGTTGTGGTAGTAAAAGGAAATCCTTGAGCCTCTTTTTAGATTCTGCTAAATCTTGGCTCTCCCAGTGGAAATGCTCCCTCATGGCATGCAAGGTTCCCCCAAAAGAATAGTCCTCTGGAGGAGAAGCTGAAAGTATAGATTCTTCAGCATCAGTATCCTCATAGGGGGAAGAGAATATTCCTGATCAGAAGAGGAATCAGAAGAAATAGAAACCTGATCTGAAGATTCATAGTCAGTCTCTTGCCTAGGCCTCTTATCAGGAGCGGAACCCCTGATCAAGGTAATTAAGTCTTCGGCCATTTTGAGCATCTGTTTTTTGGGCATAGAGGCCTGTCCACATGGCTCTTGAGTTTGTTTCTTTGCTTTAGAAGGTGCTTTAGTCTTTGCCTTTGAAGCTGAGGTTGGTTTAATGTAAAGATGTTTAGGTCTGAATACACCCTCAGAAGCCGGTGCCTACTCAGCGGCTCCAGACCCATCTGAAGAAATAGTATCCGAGGCTCCAATACCTTAAGTTTCCAGCAGCATGGTTGACTCCACATGAGAGTCGTAGCAGCCTGCAACTCTAAAGTAGCGGGCGTCAGGGGCTGCGAAAGTGCCTAACTGAAAACTGGCGACTGACTTAGGAGAAGCTTCGTAGTCGGTTTTGGGCCTTGGTTGTCTATCTCTCTCCTTTTATTTGCATTTTTTGTGAACTCCGGTAGTCGGATGGCTATCTGATGACATTTTTGGATAATTGAACTGGCGTCCAAAATAGTTTAAAGCAAAATCATACCGACGCTTAATAGTATGTTGGCTAAATCTAGCACAAAACCGACAACCAGCAATGTTATGATCAGAGCCTAAGCAAGGAATACAGTAAGAATGAAAGTCCTTATGAGGTATTTGCTTTCCACACGAAATACAATTATTAACTTTTTCTGATATCGGTCTGGAGCAAGAAAAAAGTTTCCCCAACGGGGTACTTAGCTTTATTGAAGACTTTGGATCTGAAACTCGAACACAAAAATCTCAGGAGTTGGCCGACCGGCACTTGCGAACTGCTTCTGCTTCGGGCA
This sequence comes from Protopterus annectens, assembly GCF_019279795.1. Taxonomy (NCBI): domain Eukaryota; kingdom Metazoa; phylum Chordata; order Ceratodontiformes; family Protopteridae; genus Protopterus; species Protopterus annectens. Next base: position 45,023,007 of record NC_056748.1, on the reverse strand, counting down.
CCGTGCGGCAAGAAAGACTAAAGAAAATGGCTTCAGCCGCATCTTTTATACCCCTGATGACCTGACGTCAGGGAAGGAGTGACAACAGCCGACTCAGGACCCAGGACTTTGGAATTCAGGCCGACTGAGGGCAACCTGCCAGCAGGATTACTCAAATGTAATGACTGCAACAGTGAAACACGAAGAACATCAGGCCATGGCTTTAGCAGATAACAAACACAACCTTAACAAACATCCAGTCATCTCCACCTACCAGTTTTTCCCCAGCCCCCATCCAGCATTGTTTATTTCCACATTAGGAATCTACTTCTTGTATAAAACTTTTCTGTCATATAAGTTTGCTTTACCTTCTTCATTCTTTTGTAGCACATATCTACCCTAACTCTTTATATCTGTAGCATTCAGAGTTCCATTACCTAGGTCCCCCCTTTTCTTGCTGCATATATGTCAGTGTAAAATAGGGTTCACTTGAGTTCATGGTGTACTAGATGGCCCATTCTGTACTATAAAAACTTTAAATGGTTAATGTTCTCCTGTTGTAATGCCTAACAAGATAATGCCTAACATTCTGCTGTATAATCCTACAACATCACTGGGGCTTAACTGTTATTGTGTTATTTATATATTTATTTTTGGTATTACGGTCTTCCTAATGTAGAGTATTATGTGACCTACTTTTTATATTTCATTGTATCTTGTTTTCTCTGTTTGAGTCTCAAATAGATCAATACCCCACCCTGGTCAACACATACATAAGTGCATACATACATACATACATAAGTGCATAAATACATACATACATAAGTGCATAAATACATACATAAAGAAAATAAGAAGAAAGAAAGACAGAAAGAAAATAAAGGAAAGAAAACAGCATCTAACAAATAGAAAAGTAAACCCGAATACAGTGCACTGCAGGTCAATTCATTTGGTTTTACTGAGTGGAAAACAGACACAGTCTATGAATTTATGACCAGCATTAATAAATATGCACTTAGGGACATTGAGGTATAGCAGGCATTGCCGTGTAACACTGATGACCTATATTCAAGGGCACTTAGGATTTCCTCACAACACTTTGAAGAACTGCCTATTGCATCAGCCCATATAATTAATTCTTATACATGTATTTTTGTCCAAATTTTTGAGCATCTTCTAAGACTGACCATGCTTGACACAGGGCAGTAAGCTAAGCTAAACTAAACTAAACTAAACTAAACTAAATCTAACCTGATACTGCGCACTGAACACTTTTGCATTGCAATTAAAAATTAGGGAGTTTATCTTTTCATGGTAGTTATCACACTGTTAAGCCAGAAATTGTAAGAGTTGGAGGGGTCCGAATGGAGAGATGGTAGAACCAACAAGAAAAGGAGAGTAGTATTGCTGGAACTGAAGTTATCCTCAAGTCTTGGTGAGCACATTCAAGTGGTAGACCTGGTTTTCACAAAACCTTACTAAGACAATACTGATATATAGCCTGTATTCTACAGAGCATGTATTGTGGACAGACGCACGTTAAAAAATAAAAAAGATAGCTGGGGTATGTGCACTGGTGCCAGGAATGTTAAAACAACAGGGGAGAATCTTAAAAACAAGGAAACATTCCTGCAATGGAGTTAGGCCTTGCTCAGGGGAAGATCCCCCCCACTGTAGATGGAAGTAGAAGTCCACCAAAAACACAAAAGCTGACAGGTCAAAACGGAGTCATAAATCTGATAGAGTGGACTATTGAGGATACAAAAGAAATTATGCATTGCTACTATTATGCAAGAAGCCCAACATTTCCAGATAGAAGTTATTTAACTAGATTAAGACAGAAACTAAAGGAAAGAAATATACATGCGCAAGAAAAACTGTCAAAAGATTCAAAAGCAAATTTGAGTTCATTAATACAACACATTCATGAAAAATATTATGTAAGCCAAGAAACCTTGGGCCATTTGGGAAAAAAAAAAGGCTGAGTAAGTGTAAACATATAAAGAATAAAACCTAGAGATTTTTGAAAGGTATAAAAAGAAACATGGACATGAAAAGAAAGCAAGATTGGTTATGGTGCAATATTTATGCAAAGGAGAAATCCAAACTAATTAATACAAAAAAACAGCTCAGAAATATTTGAAGAGAAATACAGGTAAATTAATACAGATAAGGAAAATTTCACAATACGAAAAATAATATCACAAAGAGGGGAGGAATAGCAGAAGATTAATAAAGTAGAAGTTAAACAAATAGAAGCGGAAGTTGTGGAATACCTGCAAAGTGAAGGATTTAGTGTAGAAAGTCTAACACAGGTCATGTCACAGCATGATGGAACGAGCCCCCAAAGTAAGGAGAAAGAAGAGGAGCAGGAGACGTCTGAAGAAGAAATATGGACACGGGAAACAAAAAGAGATTGATTTAATATAGTGCAATATTTATACAAAGGAGAAAACAAAACTAATCAATACAAAAACAGCAGCGGAAAAGATTTTAAAGAGAAACAGAGGCAAAGGCATCCAGATATGGAAAATACAATGCAAAAATAAGAAAAGAAAGAGGGGAAAGCAGAAAAGAGAATGAGTGATGGTGAAGTTAAAGAAATAGTAAATGAAGTTACGGACTACAAATGTAAAATAAATAAATAAATAAATAAACTACCTGTGAAGTGAAGGATTTAGTGTAGAAAATCCAACTCTGGTAACATCCCACATAATGGAACAATGAATCCCCAAATTAAGGAGAAACACCTGGAAGATGGTGGTGCTGCGGTAGCGTTGTTGCCTCACAGTAAGAAGTTGTCCTGTTCGATTCTCAGCTAGAGCGTCTTCTGTGTGGAGACATGCATGAATGGGCGTACCTTTGTTGAAGGTTGTGCATCAGGGCTGGCAACTCGGCACGTAAAAATCTGCTGCCAATCATTAGCGGACTGTGGCGACCCCTAACCGGGAAAAGCCGAAAGACACAACTGGAACAGGAAGAAACTCATCATTTACCACATGAAAATACTCTGGAGCTTTCAGCAGGAAACCAGTACAAAAGCTCAGTTGGAGTTACACAGCAATGGAAGGAACAGGAAACAGTGGCAGCTCTGATGAGGTCAGTGGTGTGGAGTGATAGGCCAGTGTGGTAGCACATAAAAGAGCAACAGATGAATCATGATGCAGCTGAAGAAAATGTCTCTGGAAGATGTTCTAGAACTTTCTGTAGAATGCCTGCAGGAATCCGTGAACAAAGAATGTGCCCTCAGTTTAGAAGAAAATGATCTAAGAGAAGAGTTGCTTGATTTAATGGAGATGGGCAGACTTATTAAGATCAATGAAAGAAATAGATTACAGAAAGTCAATAAAACCCAAAATGTTAGAAGTCTGATAAAACAAATGAACAAAGTAATCAAGACTATTAACAGAAATTCATGTGCTATAACAGAAGTAAATAGGATATATTAATGTGCAGCTAAATTAATAACAGATAAAGTCTTACCAGAAAAATATGTGGCAATAAAGGAAAGGAAGCAAATAAATCAAATGTCATCAGGGAAAACTAAAGCAATTAAGATAAGAAGTATCACTGTTCGAAGAGTATAGAAGAGGGAACAAGTCAACAAAAATATGTAGAAAGATAGACGTGATAAAAGCAGTGTGCAGTACTTGAACAGAACAGACTCTACCATACACTATTGCAAACAATAAAGGTATCAGCACAGTCAGAAACATTTAGCAGATATGTAGATAAATATAAAGGAAAAGTACAAAATAAGCAATTCATCGATGACCTAAAAAAGTTGTATAGAGAATTGGGAAACAAGGCAAAAAGAACAGAAACATCACCAAAAAAAAGAAGAAATAGACACATTTTGGAGAAATATCTATGAAGACCCTGTGGAACATAACAAATATGCTGAATGGATTAAAGAAGTAAAAGAAATAGTAAGAAGTTCAAATGTACAGGATATGAAATGTGATAAAGTAATGGCCAGAGAAATTGAAACAAAATTAAGAAAAGCTCCTAACTGCAAAAATGCAGACCCAGATGCAGTACGAAACTTCTGGCTAAAACTATTAACATCTTTACATGAAGATTTAGCCCTAAGTAAGAACTACTTACATGTGCACCATGAACAGACACCAGCCTGGTTTACACCAGGAGAAATGATACTCCTACTTAAGAGTGAACCCGCAAGCTATCCTAAAAACTATAAACCAAAAACTAGCCTTCTGATGATGTATAAACTATATACTGGAATTGATGTTAACAAAGTTTATAGTCATTTATAAGAAAAATCAATTATGGCAATAGAACAGAAGGGTAACAAAAGAAAGTCATATGGAAAAAAGGATCATTTGTTGTTAAATAGAGTCATAATGGAGAACTGTAAAAAAAGGAAGGAACAGCATCCCAAATTCATGGACAAAGGAGTGCTTACAGATGTACAAGATAGACGCTACATTAATCAATTACATTGCAGTGACCATGAAACAGTGGGAAACCACTTTGTATTTAAGCCATGATAAAGGATAAATTATTATCCCACAGATAAAAATTCAAAGGAGGATATTTCCGGATGAGTCTTTGTCACTGCTGCTCTTTTGTCTTGCCCTTAACCCATTGAGCTGTCTACGTAACATATTAGGTCATAGTTACTATTTGGCTCCCAAAAAACAACAAAGTGTAAAGACGTCTCATCTTTTTGTGGATGATTTAAACTGTATAGTTCATTAGATGAGAAGTTGAAAGCATGACAGGAAGTGGTTAAAACTTTCTCAGATGATATAAGAATGTCACTTGCTCTTGATAAACGTGCAAAAGCAACCTTTAAAGGAGGAAAACTGCAGCACCAAGAAAACATCAGTTTGGGACAGGAATGTGATATAAAATAACTTGAGCAAGAAGGAGTGTATAAATCTTTGGGAATTGATGAAGGATCGACAATAAAACATGAACAAATGTGAACAAAACTCCGTAAGGAATATTTAAAAGATTACAATTAATACTGAAAGCCCTGATATCTAGGAACAAAGTCCAAACAAGTTGCTCTTCCTATTCTAACTTACGGTTTTGGGGTGATTGATTGACACCAAAAGGTAATGGATCAGTTGGACAGGAAAACAAGAAAGTGCTTATCAAATGATATATAAAACTGGTGTATACCAAGATTACATATTCCTCATTCTGAAGGAGGTATGGGCCTCCTCAAAATTGATTACATGTATGGATCTGCAATCAGAGGACTGCATACATATCTTTTGACCTCACCAGATTGAAACATAGTGAATGTTCTAAAATATGAAGAAAACAAATATAAGATGATTTCTCTGTTTAGTTTAGCAGAATCAGGAATGAATAAAAACCAAACCAGAAGTAGACAAAAATCAGGCAGCAATTGAATGTGCCAAAAAACAAAAGAAATAATATACAGAAAATGATCAGCCGAGAAGACAAGAAATGTGGAAAAGGTATAAATATAGTTGTAAGTTCAGAAAACTCAAGAAACCACCTCATGTCGATGAGGATTTGATGCAGGAATGGTTAAGGAGAGGAAAATTTAAACTAAAAGATGAAAGGTTAATATGTCACAGGATAGTGGATTACATACACGTTGGTTTACAAAGACCATTGCACATGTATAAATCAGAACTGGAAATAGTAGCACATCTTGTTGCTGGGTGTGATACACTAATGGCAGAGAGCCTGCACACTGAAAGTCATTATAATGTGGCAGCACTAAGGATTGTGCAAACATTGCAATACTGAAGTAGACACAAAGCAGTGGAAACACGAGCCACAAAGCATTACAGAAAACAATGACGTTTATGTCACCAAAAGTTAAAAAAAAATGATACAAGAAAACCAGATAATAGCAGTCTATGAAAAGAAGACAAAAGTAGCATTGATCACTGAAACTGCTACACCCAGTGATTACAGTGTTTTGTGTACAGAGACACAAAGTCATAAAATACCAGGATTTGCAGGCAGAAATTAGGGCAATGTGGAAGAAGGATACCCAGACAGTTCCAAAGGGTATCATAAAAAAGAATTTACAGTCTTATTTAGATAATATATGTAACTCCATATGAGTTGAAGAAGGAGTCAATTCTAGGCACATTGCGGGTGTCAAGAAGAGCTCTTTTGACTAATATGAAAGATTAAAACAGTATTTATTTCACAAACTTTCATGTCACGGTATCAGAAATCCAAAAGACTTGGAGAAATTAAACTGACTTAAGCCAGAAATTGCAGACTATAAATTTCATGTGCTACACATTCAAATCAGTTGCAATGAAATGACAAAAATAGCAGTCTGTGACACTGTTTGTAGAGGAAGGACTGCCATTCCTGGTATTTGACTGTTAGCATGGGAAATTCTAGAAAAATGCCCACCTAATAGATAACATTTGACTAAAATGTGCATTAAGTAATGGGACTCTCTGTTTTGGGGTTTCCCCTCCCCCAAAGTTCAGTAAGTTCTGAGTTTGTTATACTACACCTAGACATGCAGTGGTGACTCCCGTGCATGAAAGATTGTCCCTCACAAAAAAACTAATTTCGTGAAGTGCTTTTTTAGTGATATTCAAAGGACTGCAGTGGATCCAACCTCCAAATTCCCAATACACCTACCTTAAACCTACTTTTTATATTCTGTCTACCAGGTGATAACCCATTTGTTCTATAATTCAGCCCTATAAAGTATAGCTTACTAGGTCTCATTCAGAACAGACTGGAAACATCAGTGAATAACACATTAAAGAACAGCATTTATTTATTCTTATTTATTTTACATTTGTTGTCCGGGATAGTCCGTCTGGGTGTGAACACATTTTCAGCAGAGGCCCGGGGAGAAAAGCTCCAATAAAACAAGAACAACATTGATAGGTACAGTGTCGGTTTTACATAGAATTTAACAGCAATATCTAGAGACAATAAAGAAAGTACAATATACAATAGGCACTTTAGTGATCATATTTTAGAAATCACTTTCCTCATTGTACTTGTAAAGGAGCCATGCCTAAATTTTTAATTTATTGCTTCCATTTTATTATTTTAGTGATAGATGGAGGTTATGAGGACAGCAGGCCCCCTTAATACTGGCATTATTTTTATTCTCCAAGAGAGTCAACTTTTCATGAGTTGCAGTTTTCCTCATAAAGTGCTGTAGGTTGCAAGTTAAAATGCATTTCTTGATTGTGTTTATTTATTTACTTATTTATTGTTTATCCTCTGACCTTGTCTCATGACTCCTCCAATTTTTTGTTTTGCCATTTAATTTTTCTTGTACTTTAAGTCATATATGTGGAGCTAACCCCACGTACAAAGTTGTGACTGCTTCAGATCTTCACCTGCTATGATTTCACTTGTGCTTTATTTTGTTTTTTTTTTTTTTTTTTTCTCTCAGGAATTCTTTCATATGCATGTGTAATACAACATAAATATTCACAAGGAGGAAAATTCTTAATGAACATCCTGCAGTAGAATGAATTGCATTCATGCCCTTCCCCACGTCATGTGTTTTCTTTACTACTAAACTTTTGAGTAATTAACAGATTCTGCTGTATATTTCCATTATGGCACTTGTGACACCCTTCAAACAAATAGTCACTCTTCTAGCTGCATATGTCTTGCAAATGTTATCTCCCAGTCCTCTAAGGATCACTAATGTGCAGATGTTTTCTGTCTGAAGATCACTAATGTATAGGTGTATTCTGTCTGAGGATCACTAATGTGCAGGTATATTCTGTCTAAGGATCACTAATGTGCAGGTGTATTCTGTCTGAAGATCACTAATGTGCTGGTGTATTCTGTCTGAGGACACTAATGTGTAGGTATATTCTGTCTAAGGATCACTAATGTGTAGGTGTATTCTGTCTAAGGATCACTAATGTGTAGGTGTATTCTGTCTAAGGATCACTAATGTGCAGGTGTAGTCTGTCTGAGGATCACTGATGTGTAGGTAAAGTCTGTCTAAGGATCACTAATGTGCAGGTGTATTCTGTCTAAGGATCCCTAATGTGTAGATGTATTCTGTCTAAGGATCACTAATGTGCAAATGTATTCTGTCTAAGGATCACTAATATGCAGATATATTCTGTCTAAGGATCACTAATGTGTAGGTGTAGTCTGTCTGAGGGTCACTAATGTGTAGGTGTATTCTGTCTTAAGGATCACTAATGTGCAGGTGTATGCTGTCTAAGGATCATTAATGTGCAGTTGTATTATGTCTAAGGATCATTAATGTGCAGTTGTATTCTGTCTAAGGATCACTAATGTTCAGATGTATTTTGTCTAAGGATCACTAATGTGCAGGTGTATTCTGTCTATGGATCACTAATGTGCAAATATATTCTAAGGACCATTAATGTGCAGTTGTATTCTGTCTAATGATCACTAATGTTCAGATGTATTCTGTCTAAGGATCACTAATGTGCAGGTGCATTATGTCTATGGATCACTAATGTGCAGATATATTCTGTCTAAGGATCACTAATGTGCAGGTGTATTCTGTGTAAGGATCACTAATATGTAGATGTATTCTGTCTAAGGTTCACTAATGTCAGATGTAGTCTGTCTAAGGATCACTAATGTGCAGGTGTATTCTGTCTGAGGATCACTAATGTGCAGATGTATTCTGTCTGAGGATCACTAATGTGCAGGTGTATTCTGTCTGAGGATCACTAATGTGTAGGTATATTCTGTCTAAGGATCACTAATGTGCAGGTGTAGTCTGTCGAAGGATCACTTATGTGCAGGTGTATTCTGTCTGAGGATGACTCATGTGTAGATATATTCTGTCTAAGGATCACTAATCTGCAGGTGCATTCTGTCTGAGGATAACTAATGCACAGGTGTCTTCTGTCTGAAGATCACTAACGTGTAGGTGTCTTTTGTCTTAGGATGACTAATGTATAGGTATCTTGTGTCTGAGGATCACTAATGTGCATATGTATTCTGTCTAAGGATCACTAATGTGCAGGTGTATTCTGTCTGAGGATCACTAATGTGTAGGCATATTTTGTCTAAGGATCACTAATGTGCAGGTGTATTCTGTCTGAAGATCACTAATGTGTATGTGTATTCTAAGGATCACTAATGTGCAGGAGTATTCTGTCTAAGGATCATTAATGTGTAGGTGCATTCTAAGGATCACAAATGAGCAAATGTATGCAATTGAAGGATCATTACTGTGCAGGTGTATTCTGTTTGAGGATAACTAATTTGTAGGTGTATTCTGTCTGAGGATCACTAATGTGTAGGTATATTCTGTCTAAGTATCACTAATGTGTAGGTGCATTCTGTCTATGGATCACTAATATGTAGATATATTCTGTCTAAGGATCACTAATGTGGAGGTGTATTCTGTCTAAGGATCAGGGGCGGCCATGGTAGTGTAGTGGTTAGCATTGCCACCTCACAGCAAGAGGTTCTCTGGTTTGATCCTCGGCTGGGGTGCCTTCTGTGCGGAGTCTGCATGTCCTCCCTGTGGTTGCGTGGGTTTTCTCTGGGTGCTCTGGTTTCCTCCCACATCCTAAAGACATGCTGTAGGTGGATTGGACACTCTAAATCCTTAGACAGAATATATCTGCACATTAGTGATCCAAAGACAGAATGCACCTGCACATTAATGATCCTTAGACTGGGAGGCGCAGTGGTGCAGCGGTTAATGCTGTTGCCTCACAGCAGGAGGTTCTCTGGTTCGATTCTCGGCTGGGGTGCCTTCTGTGTGGAGTTTGCATGTTCTCCCTGCTCTCGTGTGGGTTTCCTCCGGGTACTCCGGTTTCCTCCCACATTCTAAAGACATGCTTCTGGAGCATTTCTCCCTGGGCCTCTGCTGAAAACAGGATCTGTGGAACCTAGTCAGACTTTCCCGGTCAACAAATGTTAAATAAAATAAATAAATAAATAATAAATAAATAAATTGGCCCTAGGTGTGAGTGCGTGCATGTGTGTGCCTTCTGTGGAAGGTTGGGCGCCAGGCTAGCAACTCGACACTGTAAAACTCCACTGCCAATCATGAGCGGACTGGTGATCTGCTGTGGTGACCCCTAACCGGGAAAAGCCGAAAGACGAAGAAGAAGAAGAAGAAGAAGAATTCTGTCTAAGGATCACTAATGTGGAGGTGTATTCTGTCTGAAGATCACTAATGTGTAAGTGTATTCTGTCTAAGGATCACTAATGTGCAGGTGTATTATGTCTGAAGATCACTAATGTGTAGGTGTATTCTAAGGATGACTAATGTGCAGGAGTATTCTGTCTGAGGATCACTAATATGTAGGTGTATTCTAAGGATCACTAACGTGCAGATGTATTCTATCTAAGGATCATTACTGTGCTGGTGTATTCTGTCTGAGGATCACTAATGTGTAGGTGTATTCTGTCTGAAGATCACTAATGTGTAGGTATATTCTGTCTAAGTATCACTAATGTGCAGGTGCATTCTGTCTAAGGATTACTAATGTGCAGGTGCATTCTGTCTCTGGGTCACTAATGTGCAGATATATTCTGTCTAAGGATCATTAATGTGCAGGTGTATTCTGTCTAAGTATCATTAATGTGCAGATATATTCTGTCTAAGGATCATTGATGTGCAGATGCATTCTGTCTTTGGATCAGTAATTAAATACAGGCAATCCAGGAACGAAACCAAAAAATCAATTTTACAAGACAAAAAACAATACTACTGTAATTTACAGACAGTAAACCAAAATAACCCTCAGAAGTTTTGGGCAGGTTTAAATAATCTACTACATCCTGGACAAACTTCAACCCCAGTCCCTGCTACTACTATTGATAAAACCCCTGAAGATGTTTCTGATAGTTTTAACCAATTCTTTACTGAGACAATTCAAGCCCTAGCTAGCCAACTACCTCCTAGCTCCCCTGGTCCTGAAAGTAGCACCCCTAGAAACCTACTTGCATTCAGCTTCCAACCAGTCACCACTTCACTTATCCGTACCTTGATCAAAAAATTAAAACCCACTACACTTTCTGCTGATCAACTCCCTGCCGAGTAACTACAAAAATCAGCTGATGCTATTGCTTACCCCGTCTCAATACTAATCAATAGAACCATAGTAGAAGCTAAAATTCCCACCATCTGGAAAATATCCTATGTAATCCCACTTCACAAAGGAGGCAGCTCTACTGAATTCTCCAATTATAGGCCAATAGCTATACTCTCTCCACTTGCAAAGATTATGGAAAAATTTATTCATAGACAACTCATGCACCACCTAATCCAAAATCGCCTTATGGCAGACACTCAGCATGGCTTCTGTCCTCATCACAGCACTACTTCAGCCCTCCTAGCCTTTACTAACACCATAAACCATAATCGCAACAATAATTATATATCCTCAGCCCTCTTTTTGGATCTTTCCAAGGCATTTGATATGGTTGATCACCAACTTTTAATCCACACACTGCAAACATTCTGTCTAGATACTGGAGCCCTCCAATGGTTTCAGTCCTACCTGAATGGTCGACAACAGGCTGTCCCCTGGCAGAACAAACTTCTAACCATCTACCTAACACCCTCGGAGTACCACAAGGCTCTATACTAGGGCCCTTGCTGTTCTCCATCTTCATTAACGACCTTTATACTGTCATCCCAAAAGTCAGCTGTATCCAATATGCTGAAGACTCTACTCTGATTTGCTCAGCCACATCTCCAGTAGAGTTATGGTCAGCTACCCAGACCACCTTTAATACAATAGAAAACTGGCTTTCTGAACATCGTCTGATCCTAAATCCCAAAAAAACTAAAATGCTGTTATTTTCACCAACACGTAGGTCTACCGCTTTCACCTTTACCATAAAATCAAATGATGGCACAATAATCTCTGACCCATCTACAAAACTATTAGGTGTCATCATAGACAATAATCTAAAATTTGACCTACATGTTAACCAAACTATCAAAACCATCAATAAAAACTAGGGTCACTTTACAGAATAAAAGCCTTCCTAACCCCTCCAGCTAAAATTGCCATAGCTCGCTCTCACCTTCTTTCAACCCTTCTGTATGCATCCCTCTACTCTAATTTGAACAAGACTGTCCTTAACAAACTCTCAATTTGCTACAACCACATTGCCAGGTTTGCCACTGGGCTGCCTTTTAGGACACATCATTGCATCAATCTAAATCTGCTTGGTTGGCTTGAACTACCCAGCCTAATCCAGTATAACCAACTGATTATGGCCTATAAAATCCTCTATAATCCAGACAATACTCCTGCACTTAAAAAATATTATCACCCCCTATAACAATCCTAGACCGCTTCGATCCTCTAACAAACTACTAATTCAGACTAGCAAAATTAATAACACAGCCGGTGATTCTCTCTTTGCAAACTCTGTAAGTATTTATTTATTTTTTATTTTACATTTATTTTACATTTGTTAACCGGGCTAGTCTAGCTGGATACATGTCCATTTTCAGTAGAGGCCCGGGGAGAAAAGCTCCAGGAAAAGATATAAAATAGACATATCAATGTCATAATACATCCAAATTAAAAATACAAAGATGATAATGGCACAAATTAGAAGATACAAATGTTAAAAAAACAAAATATATATAATTTTTTTTTTTTTTTTTCTCTCACTGTCTTCTCAAATACAATAGACAGTGAGGATATGCAGTATATACATACATTTGATTAGCAATGTTATGGTATTTTGTATCAGTAGGGTAGTATTAGAAGTTTCAGAGAAGTAATAAGTTAAGAAGGAAGGAAGTTAGTCAGGGTTAGTACAGGTGCATTGCCAGTGTGTTTTAAGAAATAGCTTTAGTTTCTTTTTAAAGAGTGAAAGAGAAGTTTGAGTTGTAAGTTCAGTTGGTAGTAAATTCCATAGCTTGCCTACAGAGTTAGAGTATAGGGAGTCACCTGATGAGTTATTGGATCTAGAAGTGTTGATCAGGAGTTTGTTTGAGGAGCGTAAGTTCTTGAGGTTTTTGTAAGGTGTAATGATGGTAGAGAGTATTGGAGTGTTGTGGGGTTGGTGCAGGGACTTATGGACAATGGTAAGCTGGAGAAATTGAATATGGTTAAGAAGTTCTAGCCAGTCCAGTTGTTTTAGGTTTAAACAGTGATGAGTTCTGAAGGGAGAGCCTGTTGCAAATCTAGCAATGTTATTATAGGATGTTGCTAGTTTGTTAAGGTTATTTTTTGAAAGGTTAGTATATATAGGGAAGCATAGAGTAGAGTTGAGATTAAGTGGGTACTGGCTATAGTGGACCTAGCTACTGGTGTAAGAAAGGTCTTGATGCTATAAAGGGATCCTAGTTCTGTGTTAACTGATTTTATTGTGCTGTTTATATGACTATCAAAGTTTAGGTTGTTGTCAATTGTTATTCCTAGGAGTTTAGTAGATGTGTCGGGGTAATAACAGTTCCATCAGTAGATGTGAGTGTAAGGTAAATAGGGGTGGAGTTTCGGGTTGGTGTGAAGAGTAGCAATTTAGTTTTTGGGTTAAGCAGGAGGCATCGGTTTGAGAACCATTGTTCTACAGTGTTAAAAGCTTGTTGGGTCAGAGATTTAAGTTCAGTTTGAGAGGTGGCTGTGCAGATAATAGTAGAGTCATCTGCATATTGAATGCAGATGGTATGTGGGATTGCTGATTGGAGGTCATTAATATAGATGGAAAATAGAAGTGGGCCTAAAATGGAGCCCTGTGGAACACCGAGGGTAATAGGAAGGTTACTAGAGAGTTTGTTTTGCCAGAGTACAGCCTGTTGACGGTTTTCAAGGTAAGATTTGAACCAATTTATAGCTAGGGAATTAAGTGAAAGCGATTTCAGAATGTGTATTAGGAGTTGGTGATTAACCATATCAAAGGCTTTAGATAAATCAATAAAGACAGCAGAGGAAAAATATTATTGTTACGGTTTTGTTGATGTTGTCTGTGAAGGATAGTAGGGCAGTGGTGGTGCTGTGAAAAGGTCTAAAACCGTGTTGGCAGTTGGCAAGGAGGTTGTTATGGAGAAGGTGTTTTAGAAGTTGCTTATGGATGCATTTTTCCATAATTTTGCAAGAGGATAACAGAGCAATAGGACGAAAGTTAGAGTAGTCATTGGAATGACCTCCTTTGTGTAGTGGGATAATATGGGAAATTTTCCAGATGGATGGGATAGTCCCCTCATATATGGTTCTGTTGATGAGTATGGAAATTGGGTAAGCTACGGCTTTAGCTCCTTTTGTAGAAATTCTGCAGGGAGTTGGTCTGCTGAAGGGGTGGTAGGTTTAAGTTTTTGGAGAAGGAGCAAATGAAGGAAGTAGGTACTGGTTGTATATGAAATGGTGGGGTGGGATAGTGGTAGAAGTAGGCAAATTTGATGTATCAGGAGATAAATGGCTAGCAAGTTTTGGGTAGCGTTTGTGAAGAAAGAATTGAAGGCATTGGCAGTTTGGGAGGGATTGTTAGGGTTGGAGCCAAGTGGGTTGGGAGTGATTAACTGACCTGGGTATAGGAGTTTATTAATGCTAGTCCAAAACTTTTGTGGTTCCTTATGGTGGGAGTGCTGTTGGTAGAAGTTCTTTTTATCTAACAGGATGGCATGTTTTGTGTTGTTTCTATGTTGTTTAAAGATTTGGTGATCTGAAGGATTTTTGTGGAACGCCATTTTGCCCAGAATTTGTTTCTAATTAGGATTTTTTGCCTAGTTATGTTTGTGAGCCAGGGGGCTGGTTTAGATTTGTTTCTAACAGAGCGTAAGGGGGCATGATGTTCCAGGATGGTTAGGAACTTAGAATTAAAGTACTCTACTGCTTCATTGATTGGGAGAGATTTTAATGGTGACCAGTTACATTGTTTGAGTTCAGCCTGGAAAAGTTCTGGGTTAAATTTCTTTTTGGTGCGTAGTGTTCTGTATGAGCATGGGAAAGTTTGGTTAGTTTTATGTCTGATAATGTAGGTTAGTGAATGGTCACTTAGGTCATCTGGGAGGGTACCTGTTTTGTATGTTTGCTGGGCGCTATTAGTAAGTATCCAGTCCAAGGTACTTTCTTTGTTGTTGGGTTTGTTAGTTCTGGTGGGGCAGTCAATAGTTTGTGAGAAGCCATAAAGGTTGATATGGGTGGTAGGGTGTGTAGTATTACAGGTATTCCAGTCTATATTAAAGTCTCCAAGGACTATGGTTTCTTGTGGCAGATTTATGGAAAGCCAGTTAAGGATATTCTCGAGTGTATTGATATTGTTTCCTGGAGGAAGGTATATACAGACAATATTAATAGCCTTATGTGTGTTGATTTGAAATTTAGTGATTAGTATTTCAGTACTGTTGTCAGAAGGTGGGTTATGATTTACAGTGCTAACTTGTAGCTCTGCTTTATAGAGGATTGCTATTCCTCCTCCTTTTTGGCAGTGCGGTCCAATCTAATGATATTATAGCCTGGTGGGGTCACTTCATTGTCCTTAATAGTAGGTTTAAGCCAGGTTTCAGATAGGCATAGGATGTCAAATAGGTGGACATCTAAAAGGGCATGAAGTTGAGTAATTTTGTTACAAATGCTTAGATATTAAGGTGAGCTATAGAGAGTGAGTCAGAAGGTTTGATAGGTTTTAGTGTACTAGATTTATTTGGGTTGCTGTTTGTAGAGTTAATGTTATGGTTTGGGCCAGGGTTTGGGTGAATGTCACCATCTAGTAGGGAGAGGAGGAGTGCTATGTGTTTAGGGTTGAGAGTGTTATAGTAATAGTCTGTAAATTTTTAGCATCATGGACTGTATCGTAATGTGAGTTAGCCTATGATATTTGGCTAGTAGGTAGGAGGGTTTGGATATATATTTAAGGAGGTTGTGATGGTTAGTTAGAGGTGGTGTGGATGTGTGTTTGGTGGGGAGGAGAAGAGTAGAGTAAAGTGATTGTTCATAGGAGGTTAAGAAATAGGTAGAGGTTAGGAGAGGTATGAGAGAAAGTATGAAAAATAATGCAGTTGGTGTGGGATAATAGAAGTAGGCATTATAACAGTTTGAGAAGTGGGAGAAAAGTAGTTGATAGTCTTTTAAGCAGTTAGAAGGTTTGTAAATAGTTAGTATGTTGTAACCAGGAGGGAGAATTGGAGAGGTAGCAGAGGATATGTTGAGATAGTGAGGGTTGGGGTGTTAATGATGTGAGTAGTTTGATTGGATAGAATGTGTTGTGGGTGTGGTTAGAGAGGAATAAATGTTGGAGCACTGGGGGCGGGTGGGAATTGGGGGCAGGGTAGGGCGAACGGAGCGGGAAGAGACACAAGAGTAGATTGTCAAGGAAGACAATCAGTGAGGTATGAAATATAGTGGATAAGACTGAAGGTAAGAAAAAGTAGAGGAGTGTTGAGGGGCTGTCAGGATTAAAGGTAGATAGTATAAGGAGTAGAGTGAGACAAGAGATAATTTAGGTTGTAGGAGAGATGGTAAAAACAGTAGGTTAGGAGAAACCCTGGGAAGAGAAATTTGGAGAGATATGGATACGAATGTGAGAAGAAAACTAAGAAAACTAATATTCAGAAGCTGATATTAGGCTCCACCTAGTGGCCAGTTATTTTAATGCAGTAGTAGGTCTCCTAAAGGAGATATCAGACAAGGGGTAAGGGAGATAAAATGAGTAGAAATAAGGAGGTGTGAGCTGGAGGTAAGATTTATGTAGAACGTTAAATATGGGGGGGATAGGTTGGCTGCTGGTTACCTGACTGTAAGGCTTGTCTACCTAGCAGTATTTTAACAATATAATTATTACTTCCTTTACTAGAAGCTATAATAGCACATACTTTCGCTGTCTCTAAGCAGGGTAATGTTTCCAAGTGAGCTGGTAGGTTAAATGTAAATAAAGAATATTTTCCTTAAGCGTCCAGCTGGGTGGGTTCAGGTGAACTGGTACAGATAGGTGCAGGAACAGAAGGCTGGTTCATTAAAAAAGAGAGAAAGAGAGGTAGTGAGGCAAACTGTATGTGAGCCAGCAAGCAAGCAACAAGTTACTAAAGACACAGTAGTAAGGTTAAGCACAACAGGAGTTCACAATACTCTATCTTGTCAAAAAACATACAGTTACAGCATATATCAGGTACTACTAGCAGTTCTAAAACCCTAACAGTATTCAGTAGACCGGTTACTAATACAGATATAATGCATTTGCTATTATAAAATAACTAATACACTCGAGTATAACATCTTATAAGGTCAGTGAACAACAATTGTAAAGTAAGCTACCCCAAAAATAGAGAGGCAGAGGTAGTCCATTCATACTGCAAAAGTCTAGAGTTAAGATGATATTAGGGTGCAGGATTGTACAAAACAGCTGGGCCAGTAACCATAGAGTAGTTGCATAAAATAAATCCTGTACTGGGATTAGTGTTAGTTTAACATAAGGGTTAGTCAAACTAACGCTACAGTAAAGCTGCAATATAGTTACTGAGCTGTTTGTAGAAGCATTAGCATTTGCACAAGGGATAGTGAGGTACTTAAGCTCTATTGAGAGCAACAGCATGGAATCTTCTTTTAAAGGATCCCCACGCACATCGCTATGTTGGCGCAATTGTGATGAACTTTGCTTTAGAACAGTTGTAGAGACTAGCACTGTTCATTGGTTAGGGGTCTACCAGAATGTTTTCTGTTCAGCGCCACAAGAGCCTTTAGTTACATGCCCCTGTACACCAGGCTTTGTACGTATCGGCTCTTGTGGTGTAGAGAGTAGTAAAAAGGAGTTTGGACATAGAACCGCATAAAGTTATTCAACACTCTGCTATGTATTCATTATTGAAGGTTTAACAAAGGTAGGAATAAAGTAGATGTGGTAGCTAAATGGAGTTCAAAATAATGCAGTCTGTACTAATATTCACAGCAAAAGAGCCAGTTGTAACAGTATCGCGTGCATGACGCTGATTAAATGTAAGCTGTGCTGTGTTTCAGGGGTTAAAGCAACTCAATGCGTACGAGGTATTATAATTAGCAGCAATACACTAGATAAGTTTGATCTAATTTTCACAGCATAAGAGCCGGTTGAAACAGTATTGCGTGCATGACGCTAACTAAATGTAAGCTGTGCTGTGTTTCAGGGGTTAAAGCAACTCAATGCGTACAAGGTATTTTAATTAGCAGCAATACGCTAGATATGTTTGATCGAGCGCTGTTTCGATGGTTGTGTGGGCTTTACTTCATGAAAAAACATTAACGCATTGAAAACACAGCTAAAATATACACGTTCATTTCATGTAAGTATTAGCAGCTGGAGTTTGCTGATATGAGATTCACAAAGCACAACGCTACAAGTTATAAGCTTGTACGGTGCTGTAATTCAATGTTGCAAAGGTTAAAGCACTTCAGCATATAACCTTCAGGTTGAATGTCAGCTCAGTATGTTTTCTTTTCTTTTTTCACTTGGTTGCAGTACCATTAAATCCTTCAAGAAAACATGCGATATGTAGTATAAGCCTTGATACATAGAATTAAAAAGTAGATCCTGGAACTCTCTTCCAGCTGATATTACCTTAATTTCCACCTTAGGTCAATTTAAAACTAGACTCAAACAACATTTGTCACTTAACTGGCTATGTCATTGTATCAAGCCTGGCTAACTCTCTCTAGAATGTGTAAAAATCTGTTAACCAGTTTACTGTGTAATTTTATTTAATCCTGACTTGTGCTAGGATTAACTGTAACCTGTGGAACTTGTTTAACTTGCTTACTTATGTAATCTCTGTAAATAGTCTGTTTGTAATATGTAATGCTGGTATTATGTAATGCTGTATCTGCTTACCCTTGGAGCTTTTCTCCCCGGGCCTCCGCTGAAAATGGACATGCATCCAGTCGGACTATCCCGGTCAACAAATGTAAAATAAAAATAAAATAAATAAAAATGTGCAGATATATTCTGTCTAAGGATCATTAATGTGCATGTGTATTCTGTCTAAGTATCACTAATGTGCAGATATATTTTGTCTAAGGATCATTAATGTGCAGGTGCATTCTGTCTTTGGATCACTAATGTGCAGATATATTCTAAGGATCATTAATGTACAGGTGTATTCTGTCTAAGGCTCACTAATGTGCAGGCGTATTCTGTCTGAGGATCACTAATGTGCAGATGTATTCTGTCTAACGATCATGAATGTGCAGGTGTATTCCATCTGAGGATCCCTAATGTGTAGGTGTATTCTGTCTAAGGATCACTAATGTGCAGATGTATTCTCTTTAAGGACCACTAATGTGCAGGTGTATTCTGTCTAAGGATCACTAATGCATAGGTGTATTCTGTCTGAGGATCACTAATGTGCAGGTGAATGCTGTCTGAGGATCAATAATGCACAGGTGTCTTCTGTCTGAGGATCACTAATGTGTAGGTGTCTTCTGTCTGAGGATCACTAATGTATAGGTGTCTTCTGTCTGAGGATCATTAATGTACAGATGTATTCTGTCTAAGGATCAGTAATGTGCAGGTGTATTCTGTCTAAGGATCACTAATGTCAGGTGAAGTCTGTCTAAGGATCACTAATGTGCAGGTGTCTTCTGTCTGAGGATCACTAATGTGCAGATGTATTCTGTCTGAGGATCACTAATGTGTAGGGGTATTCTGTCTAAGGATCACTAATGTGTAGATTTATTCTGTCTAAGGATCACTAATGTGCAGGTGTATTCTGTCTGAGGATCACTAATGTGCAAGTGTCTTCTGTCTGAGGATCATTAATGTGCAGATGTGTTCTGTCTAAGGATCACTAATGTACAGGTGTAGTCTGTTGAAGGATCACTTATGTGCAGGTGTATTCTGTCTGAGAATCACTCGTGTAGATATAGTCTGTCTAAGGATCACTTATGTGCAGGTGTGTTCTGTCTGAGGGTCACTAACGTGCAGGCATCTTCTGTCTGAGGATCACTAATGTGGAGGTGCATTCTGTCTTTGGATCACTAATGTACCGATATATTCTGTCTAAGGATCATTAATGTGCAGGTGTATTCTAAGTATCACTAATGTGCAGATATATTTTGTCTAAGGATTATTAATGTGCAGGTGCATTCTGTCTTTGGATCACTAATGTGCAGATATATTCTGTCTGAGGATCATTAATGTGCAGATGTGTTCTGTCTAAGGATCATTAATGTGCAGGTGCATTCTGTCTTTGGATCACTAATGTGCAGATATATTCTGTCTGAGGATCATTAATGTGTAGATGTGTTCTGTCTAAGGATCACTAATATACAGGTGTAGTCTGTCGAAGGATCACTTATGTGCAGGTGTATTCTGTCTAAGGATCATTACTGTGCAGGTGTATTCTGTCTGAGGATCACTAATGTGTAGGTATATTCTGTCTAATTATCACTAATGTGCAGGTGCATTCTGTCTAAGGATCATTAATGTGCAGGTACATTCTGTCTCTGGTTCACTAATGTGCAGATATATTCTGTCTAAGGATCATTAATGTGCAGGTGTATTCTAAGTATCACTAATGTGCAGATATATTTTTTCTAAGGATCATTAATGTGCAGGTGCATTATGTCTTTGGATCACTAATCTGCAGATATATTCTGTCTAAGGATCACTAATGTACAGGTGTAGTCTGGTGAAGGATCACTTATGTGCAGGTGTATTCTGTCTGAGGATCACTCATGTGTAGATATAGTCTGTCTAAGGATCACTTATGTGCAGGCGTCTTCTGTCTGAGGATCACTAATGTGGAGGTGCATTCTGTCTAAGGATCACTAATGCACAGGTGTCTTCTGTCTGAGGATCACTAATGTGTAGGTGTCTTTTGTCTGAGAATGACTAATGTATAGGTGTCTTCTATCTGAGGATCACTAATGTGCATATGTAGTCTGTCTAAGGATCACTAATGTGCAGGTGTATTCTGTCTGAGGATCACTAATGTGGCGGTATATTCTGTCTAAGGATCACTAATGTGCAGGTGTATTCTGTTTGAAGATCACTAATGTGTAGGTGTATTCTAAGGATCACTAATGTGCAGGAGTATTCTGTCTGAGGATCATTAATGTGTAGGTGCATTCTAAGGATCATTACTGTGCAGGTGTATTCTGTCTGAGGATCACTAAGGTGTAGGTGTATTCTGTCTGAGGATCATTAATGTGTAGGTATATTCTGTCTAAGTATCACTAATGTGCAGGTGTATTCTGTCTGAGGATCACTAATGTGTAGGTCCATTCTAAGGATCACTAATGTGCAGATGCATTCTATCTAAGGATCATTAATGTGCACATGTATTCTGTCTAAGTATCACTAATGTGCAGATATATTTTGTCTAAGGATCATTAATGTGCAGCTGCATTCTGTCTTTGGATTACTAAGGTGCAGGTGTATTCTGTCTGAGGATCACTAATGTGCAGGTGCATTCTGTCTGAGAATCATTAATGTGCAGGTGTATTCTTTCTAAGGCTCACTAATGTGCAGGCGTATTCTGTCTGAGGATCAAAAATGTACAGATGTATTCTGTCTAACGATCACGAATGTGCAGGTGTATTCCGTCTGAGGATCACTAATGTGTAGGTGTATTCTGTCTAAGGATCACTAATGTGCAGATGTATTCTGTCTGAGGATCACTAATGTGCAGGTGCATTCTGTCTGAGAATCATTAATGTGCAGGTGCATTCTGTCTTTGGATCACTAATGTGCAGATATATTCTGTCTAAGGATCATTAATGTGCAGGTGTATTCTTTCTAAGGTTCACTAATGTGCAGGCGTATTCTGTCTGAGGATCAAAAATGTACAGATGTATTCTGTCTAACGATCACGAATGTGCAGGTGGATTCCGTCTGAGGATCACTAATGTGTAGGTGTATTCTGTCTAAGGATCACTAATGTGCAGATGTATTCTGTCTAAGAACCACTAATGTGCAGGTGTATTCTGTCTGAGGATCACTAATGCATAGGTGTATTCTGTCTGAGGATCACTAATGTGCAAGTGTCTCCTGTCTGAGGATCACTAATGTGCAGGTGCATTCTGTCTGAGGATTAATAATGCACAGGTGTCTTCTGTCTGAGGATCACTAATGTGTAGGTGTCTTCTGTCTGAGGATCACTAATGTATAGGTGTCTTCTGTCTGAGGATCACTAATGTGCAGATGTATTCTGTCTAAGGATCACTAATGTGCAGGTGTATTCTGTCTAAGGATCACTAATGTCAGGTGTAGTCTGTCTAAGGATAACTAATGTGCAGGTGTATTCTATCTGAGGATCATTAATGTGCAGGTGCATTCTGTCTGAGGATCATTAATGTGCAGGTGCATTATGTCTTTGGATCACTAATGTCCAGATATATTCTGTCTAAGGATCATTAATGTGCAGGTGTATTCTTTCTAAGGCTCACTAATGTGCAGGCGTATTCTGTCTGAGGATCAAAAATGTACAGATGCATTCTGTCTAACGATCACTAATGTGCAGGTGTATTCCGTCTGAGGATCACTAATGTGTAGGTGTATTCTGTCTAAGGATCACTAATGTGCAGATGCATTCTGTCTAAGAACCACTAATGTGCAGGTGTATTCTGTCTGAGGATCACTAATGCATAGGTGTATTCTGTCTGAGGATCACTAATGTGCAGGTGTCTTCTGTCTGAGGATCACTAATGTGTAGGTGCATTCTGTCTGAGGGTCAATAATGCACAGGTGTCTTCTGTCTGAGGATCACTAATGTGTAGGTGTCTTCTGTCTGAGGATCACTAATGTATAGGTGTCTTCTGTCTGAGGATCACTAATGTGCAGATGTATTCTGTCTAAGGATCACTAATGTGCATGTGTATTCTGCCTAAGGATCACTAATGTCAGGTGTAGTCTGTCTAAGGATCACTAATGTGCAGGTGTATTCTATCTGAGGATTACTTACGTGCAGATGTATTCTGTCTAAGGATCACTAATGTGCAGATGGATTCTGTCTGAGGATCACTAATGTGTAGGGGTATTCTGTCTAAGGATCACTAATGTGTAGATGTATTCTGTCTAAGGATCACTAATGTACAGGTGTATTCTGCCTGAGGATCACTAATGCATAGGTGTATTTTGTCTGAGGATCACTAATGTGCAGGTGTCTTCTGTCTGAGGATCATTAATGTGCAGATGTGTTCTGTCTAAGGATCACTAATGTAAAGGTGTAGTCTGTCGAAGGATCACATATGTGCAGGTGTATTCTGTCTGAGGATCACTCATGTGTAGATATAGTCTGTCTAAGGATCACTTATGTGCAGGTTTGTTCTGTCTGAAGGTCACTAATGTGCAGGCATCTTCTGTCTGAGGATCACTAATGTGGAGGTGCATTCTGTCTAAGGATCACTAATGCACAAGTGTCTTCTGTCTGAGGATCACTAACGTGTAGGTGTCTTTTGTCTGAGGATGACTAATGTATAGGTGTCTTCTGTCAGAGGATCACTAATGTGCATATGTATTCTGTCTAAGGATCACTAATGTGCAGGTGTATTCTGTTTGAGGATCACTAATGTGTAGGTATATTCTGTCTAAGGATCACTAATGTGCAGGTGTATTCTGTCTGAGGATCACTAATGTTTAGATATATTCTGTCTAAGGATCATTCATTAATGTGCAGGTGTATTCTGTCTGAGGATCACTAATGTGCAGATATATTCTGTCTTTGGATCATTAATGTGCACATGTATTCTGTCTAAGTATCACTAATGTGCAGATATATTTTGTCTAAGGATCATTAATGTGCAGCTGCATTCTGTCTTTGGATCACTAAGGTGCAGGTGTATTCTGTCTCTGGATCACTAATGCATAGGTGTATTCTGTCTGAGGATCACTAATGTGCAGGTGTCTTCTTTCTGAGAATCACTAATGTGCAGGTGCATTCTGTCTGAGGATGAATAATGTGCAGGTGCATTCTGTCTTTGGATCACTAATGTGCAGATATATTCTGTCTAAGGATCATTAATGTGCACATGCATTCTGTCTAAGTATCACTAATGTGCAGATATATTTTGTCTAAGGATCATTAATGTGCAGATGCATTCTGTCTTTGGATCACTAATGTGCAGATATATTCTGTCTAAGGATCATTAATGCGCAGATGTATTCTGTCTAGAGCTCACTAATGTGCAGGCGTATTCTGTCTGAGGATCACTAATGTGCAGATATATTTTGTCTAAGGATCATTAATGTGCAGCTGCATTCTGTCTTTGGATCACTAAGGTGCAGGTGTATTCTGTCTTAGGATCACTAATGCATAGCTGTATTCTGTCTGAGGATCACTAATGTGCAGGTGTCTTCTGTCTGAGTATCACTAATGTGCTGGTGCATTCTGTCTGAGGATCATTAATGTGCAGGTGCATTCTGTCTTTGGATCACTAATGTGCAGATATATTCTGTCTAAGGATCATTAATGTGCAGGTGTATTCTTTCTAAGGCTCACTAATGTGCAGGCGAATTCTGTCTGAGGATCAAAAATGTACAGATGTATTCTGTCTAACGATCACAAATGTGCAGGTGTATTCCGTCTGAGGATCACTAATGTGTAGGTGTATTCTGTCTAAGGATCACTAATGTGCAGATGTATTCTGTCTAAGGACCACTAATGTGCAGGTGTATTCTGTCTGAGGATCACTAATGCATAGGTGTATTCTGTCTGAGGATCACTAATGTGCAGGTGTCTTCTGTCTGAGGATCACTAATGTGCAGGTGCATTCTGTCTGAGGATCAATAATGCACAGGTGTCTTCTGTCTGAGGATCACTAATGTGTAGGTGTCTTCTGTCTGAGGATCACTAATGTATAGGTGTCTTCTGTCTGAGGATCACTAATGTGCAGATGTATTCTGTCTAAGGATCACTAATGTGCATGTGTATTCTGTCTAAGGATCACTAATGTCAGGTGTAGTCTGGCTAAGGATCACTAATGTGCAGGTGTATTCTATCTGAGGATCACTAACGTGCAGATGTATTCTGTCTAAGGATCACTAATGTTCAGATGGATTCTGTCTGAGGATCACTAATGTGTAGGGGGTTTCTGTCTAAGGATCACTAATGTGTAAATGTATTCTGTCTAAGGATCACTAATGTACAGGTGTATTCTGCCTGAGGATCACTAATGCATAGGTGTAGTCTGTCTGAGGATCACTAATGTGCAGGTGTCTTCTGTTTGAGGATCATTAATGTGCAGATGTGTTCTGTCTAAGGATCACTAATGTACAGGTGTAGTCTGTCGAAGGATCACATATGTGCAGGTGTATTCTGTCTGAGGATCACTCATGTGTAGATATAGTCTGTCTAAGGATCACTTATGTGCAGGTGTGTTCTGTCTGAGGGTCACTAATGTGCAGGTGTCTTCTGTCTGAAGATCATGAATGTGGAGGTGCATTCTGTCTAATGATCACTAATGCACAGGTGTCTTCTGTCTGAGGATCACTAACGTGTAGGTGTCTTTTGTCTGAGGATGATTAATGTATAAGTGTCTTCTGTCTGAGGATCACTAATGTGTAGGTATATTCTGTCTAAGGATCACTAATGTGCAGGTGTATTCTGTCTGAGGATCACTAATGTGTAGGTGCATTCTAAGGATCACTAATGTGCAGATGTATTCTATCTAAGGATCATTACTGTGCAGGTTTATTCTGTCTGAGGATCACTAAGGTGTAGGTGTATTCTGTCTGAGGATCACTAATGTGTAGGTATATTCTGTCTAAGTATCACTAATGTGCAGGTGTATTCTGTCCAAGGATCACTAACGTGCAGGTGCATTCTGTCTATGGATCATTAATATGCAGATATATTCTGTTTAAGGATCATTAATGTGCATGTGTATTCTGTCTAAGGATCACTAATGTGCAAATATATTCTGTCTAACGATCATTAATGTGCAGGCGCATTTTATCTACGGATCACTAATGTGCAGATATATTCTGTCTAAGGATCATTAATGCACAGGTGTATTCTGTATAAGGATCAGTAATGTGCAGATGTATTCCATCTAAGGATTATTACTGTGCAGGTGTATTCTGTCTGAAGATCACTAGTGTATAGGTGTATTCTGTCTGACGATCACTAATGTGTAGGTGTATTCTAAGGATCACTAATGTGCAGGAGTGTTCTGTCAGAAGATCACTAATGTGTAGGTGCATTCTAAGGATCACTAATGTGCAGATG
Source organism: Protopterus annectens (assembly GCF_019279795.1). Lineage (NCBI taxonomy): Eukaryota > Metazoa > Chordata > Ceratodontiformes > Protopteridae > Protopterus > Protopterus annectens. The sequence continues at coordinate 44,996,969 of NC_056748.1, read as the reverse complement.
TAGTTTATCTAAGGATCATTACTGTGCAGGTGTATTCTGTCTGAGGATCACTAATGTGCAGATATATTCTGTCTAAGGATCATTAATGTGCAGGTGTATTCTTTCTAAGGTTCACTAATGTGCAGGCGTATTCTGTCTGAGGATCAAAAATGTACAGATGTATTCTGTCTAACGATCACGAATGTGCAGGTGGATTCCGTCTGAGGATCACTAATGTGTAGGTGTATTCTGTCTAAGGATCACTAATGTGCAGGTGCATTCTGTCTGAGAATCATTAATGTGCAGGTGCATTCTGTCTTTGGATCACTAATGTGCAGATATATTCTGTCTAAGGATCATTAATGTGCAGGTGTATTCTTTCTAAGGTTCACTAATGTGCAGGCGTATTCTGTCTGAGGATCAAAAATGTACAGATGTATTCTGTCTAACGATCACGAATGTGCAGGTGGATTCCGTCTGAGGATCACTAATGTGTAGGTGTATTCTGTCTAAGGATCACTAATGTGCAGATGTATTCTGTCTAAGAACCACTAATGTGCAGGTGTATTCTGTCTGAGGATCACTAATGCATAGGTGTATTCTGTCTGAGGATCACTAATGTGCAAGTGTCTCCTGTCTGAGGATCACTAATGTGCAGGTGCATTCTGTCTGAGGATTAATAATGCACAGGTGTCTTCTGTCTGAGGATCACTAATGTGTAGGTGTCTTCTGTCTGAGGATCACTAATGTATAGGTGTCTTCTGTCTGAGGATCACTAATGTGCAGATGTATTCTGTCTAAGGATCACTAATGTGCAGGTGTATTCTGTCTAAGGATCACTAATGTCAGGTGTAGTCTGTCTAAGGATAACTAATGTGCAGGTGTATTCTATCTGAGGATCATTAATGTGCAGGTGCATTCTGTCTGAGGATCATTAATGTGCAGGTGCATTATGTCTTTGGATCACTAATGTCCAGATATATTCTGTCTAAGGATCATTAATGTGCAGGTGTATTCTTTCTAAGGCTCACTAATGTGCAGGCGTATTCTGTCTGAGGATCAAAAATGTACAGATGCATTCTGTCTAACGATCACTAATGTGCAGGTGTATTCCGTCTGAGGATCACTAATGTGTAGGTGTATTCTGTCTAAGGATCACTAATGTGCAGATGCATTCTGTCTAAGAACCACTAATGTGCAGGTGTATTCTGTCTGAGGATCACTAATGCATAGGTGTATTCTGTCTGAGGATCACTAATGTGCAGGTGTCTTCTGTCTGAGGATCACTAATGTGTAGGTGCATTCTGTCTGAGGGTCAATAATGCACAGGTGTCTTCTGTCTGAGGATCACTAATGTGTAGGTGTCTTCTGTCTGAGGATCACTAATGTGCAGATGTATTCTGTCTAAGGATCACTAATGCGCATGTGTATTCTGTCTAAGGATCACTAATGTCAGGTGTAGTCTGTCTAAGGATCACTAATGTGCAGGTGTATTCTATCTGAGGATTACTTACGTGCAGATGTATTCTGTCTAAGGATCACTAATGTGCAGATGGATTCTGTCTGAGGATCACTAATGTGTAGGGGTATTCTGTCTAAGGATCACTAATGTGTAGATGTATTCTGTCTAAGGATCACTAATGTACAGGTGTATTCTGCCTGAGGATCACTAATGCATAGGTGTATTCTGTCTGAGGATCACTAATGTGCAGGTGTCTTCTGTCTGAGGATCATTAATGTGCAGATGTGTTCTGTCTAAGGATCACTAATGTAAAGGTGTAGTCTGTCGAAGGATCACATATGTGCAGGTGTATTCTGTCTGAGGATCACTCATGTGTAGATATAGTCTGTCTAAGGATCACTTATGTGCAGGTGTGTTCTGTCTGAGGGTCACTAATGTGCAGGCATCTTCTGTCTGAGGATCACTAATGTGGAGGTGCATTCTGTCTAAGGATCACTAATGCACAAGTGTCTTCTGTCTGAGGATCACTAACGTGTAGGTGTCTTTTGTCTGAGGATGACTAATGTATAGGTGTCTTCTGTCTGAGGATCACTAATGTGCATATGTATTCTGTCTAAGGATCACTAATGTGCAGGTGTATTCTGTTTGAGGATCACTAATGTGTAGGTATATTCTGTCTAAGGATCACTAATGTGCAGGTGTATTCTGTCTGAGGATCACTAATGTTTAGATATATTCTGTCTAAGGATCATTCATTAATGTGCAGGTGTATTCTGTCTGAGGATCACTAATGTGCATATATATTCTGTCTTTGGATCATTAATGTGCACATGTATTCTGTCTAAGTATCACTAATGTGCAGATATATTTTGTCTAAGGATCATTAATGTGCAGCTGCATTCTGTCTTTGGATCACTAAGGTGCAGGTGTATTCTGTCTGAGGATCACTAATGCATAGGTGTAGTCTGTCTGAGGATCACTAATGTGCAGGTGTCTTCTGTCTGAGAATCACTAATGTGCAGGTGCATTCTGTCTGAGGATGAATAATGTGCAGGTGCATTCTGTCTTTGGATCACTAATGTGTAGATATATTCTGTCTAAGGATCATTAATGTGCACATGCATTCTGTCTAAGTATCACTAATGTGCAGATATATTTTGTCTAAGGATCATTAATGTGCAGATGCATTCTGTCTTTGGATCACTAATGTGCAGATATATTCTGTCTAAGGATCATTAATGTGCAGATGTATTCTGTCTAAAGCTCACTAATGTGCAGGCGTATTCTGTCTGAGGATCACTAATGTGCAGATATATTTTGTCTAAGGATCATTAATGTGCAGCTGCATTCTGTCTTTGGATCACTAAGGTGCAGGTGTATTCTGTCTTAGGATCACTAATGCATAGCTGTATTCTGTCTGAGGATCACTAATGTGCAGGTGTCTTCTGTCTGAGTATCACTAATGTGCTGGTGCATTCTGTCTGAGGATCATTAATGTGCAGGTGCATTCTGTCTTTGGATCACTAATGTGCAGATATATTCTGTCTAAGGATCATTAATGTGCAGGTGTATTCTTTCTAAGGCTCACTAATGTGCAGGCGAATTCTGTCTGAGGATCAAAAATGTACAGATGTATTCTGTCTAACGATCACAAATGTGCAGGTGTATTCCATCTGAGGATCACTAATGTGTAGGTGTATTCTGTCTAAGGATCACTAATGTGCAGATGTATTCTGTCTAAGGACCACTAATATGCAGGTGTATTCTGTCTGAGGATCACTAATGCATAGGTGTATTCTGTCTGAGGATCACTAATGTGCAGGTGTCTTCTGTCTGAGGATCACTAATGTGCAGGTGCATTCTGTCTGAGGATCAATAATGCACAGGTGTCTTCTGTCTGAGGATCACTAATGTGTAGGTGTCTTCTGTCTGAGGATCACTAATGTATAGGTGTCTTCTGTCTGAGGATCACTAATGTGCAGATGTATTCTGTCTAAGGATCACTAATGTGCATGTGTATTCTGTCTAAGGATCACTAATGTCAGGTGTAGTCTGGCTAAGGATCACTAATGTGCAGGTGTATTCTATCTGAGGATCACTAACGTGCAGATGTATTCTGTCTAAGGATCACTAATGTTCAGATGGATTCTGTCTGAGGATCACTAATGTGTAGGGGGTTTCTGTCTAAGGATCACTAATGTGTAGATGTATTCTGTCTAAGGATCACTAATGTACAGGTGTATTCTGCCTGAGGATCACTAATGCATAGGTGTAGTCTGTCTGAGGATCACTAATGTGCAGGTGTCTTCTGTTTGAGGATCATTAATGTGCAGATGTGTTCTGTCTAAGGATCACTAATGTACAGGTGTAGTCTGTCGAAGGATCACATATGTGCAGGTGTATTCTGTCTGAGGATCACTCATGTGTAGATATAGTCTGTCTAAGGATCACTTATGTGCAGGTGTGTTCTGTCTGAGGGTCACTAATGTGCAGGTGTCTTCTGTCTGAAGATCATGAATGTGGAGGTGCATTCTGTCTAATGATCACTAATGCACAGGTGTCTTCTGTCTGAGGATCAGTAACGTGTAGGTGTCTTTTGTCTGAGGATGACTAATGTATAAGTGTCTTCTGTCTGAGGATCACTAATGTGTAGGTATATTCTGTCTAAGGATCACTAATGTGCAGGTGTATTCTGTCTGAGGATCACTAATGTGTAGGTGCATTCTAAGGATCACTAATGTGCAGATGTATTCTATCTAAGGATCATTACTGTGCAGGTTTATTCTGTCTGAGGATCACTAAGGTGTAGGTGTATTCTGTCTGAGGATCACTAATGTGTAGGTATATTCTGTCTAAGTATCACTAATGTGCAGGTGTATTCTGTCCAAGGATCACTAACGTGCAGGTGCATTCTGTCTATGGATCATTAATATGCAGATATATTCTGTTTAAGGATCATTAATGTGCATGTGTATTCTGTCTAAGGATCACTAATGTGCAAATATATTCTGTCTAACGATCATTAATGTGCAGGCGCATTTTATCTACGGATCACTAATGTGCAGATATATTCTGTCTAAGGATCATTAATGCACAGGTGTATTCTGTATAAGGATCAGTAATGTGCAGATGTATTCCATCTAAGGATTATTACTGTGCAGGTGTATTCTGTCTGAAGATCACTAATGTATAGGTGTATTCTGTCTGACGATCACTAATGTGTAGGTGTATTCTAAGGATCACTAATGTGCAGGAGTGTTCTGTCAGAAGATCACTAATGTGTAGGTGCATTCTAAGGATCACTAATGTGCAGATGTAGTTTATCTAAGGATCATTACTGTGCGGGTGTATTCTGTCTGAGGATCACTAATATGTTGGGGTATTCTGTCTAAAGATCACTAATATGTAGATGTATTCTGTCTAAGAATCACTAATGTACAGGTGTATTCTGCCTGAGGATCACTAATGCATAGGTGTATTCTGTCTGAGGATCACTATTGTGCAGGTGTCTTCTGTCTGAGGATCATTAATGTGCAGATGTGTTATGTCTAAGGATCACTAATGTACAGGTGTAGTCTGTCTAAGGATCACTTATGTGCAGGCATGTTCTGTCTGAGGGTCTCTAATGTGCAGGCCTCTTCTGCCTGAGGATCACTAATGTGGAGGTGCATTCTGTCTGAGGATCACTTATGCACAGGTGTCTTCTTTCTGAGGATCACTAACGTGTAGGTGTCCTTTGTGTGAGGATGACTAATGTATAGGTGTCTTCTGTCTGTGGATCACTATTGTGCATATGCATTCTGTCTAATGATCACTAATGTGCAGGTGTATTCTGTCTGAGGATCACTAATGTGTAGGTATATTCTGTCTAAGGATCACTAATGTGCAGGTGTATTCTGTCTGAAGATCACTAATGTGTAAATGTATTCTAAGGATCACTAATGTGCAGGAGTATTCGGTCTGAGGATCACTAATGTGTAGCTGCATTCTAAGGATCACTAATGTGCAGATGTATTCTATCTAAGGATCATTACTGTGCTGGTGTATTCTGTCTGAGGATCACTAATGTGTAGGTGTATTCTGTCTGAGGATCACTAATGTGTAGGTATATTCTGTCTAACTATCACTAATGTGCAGGTGTATTCTGTCCAAGGATCACTAACGTGCAGGTGCATTCTGTCTAAGGATCAGTAATATGCATATATATTCTGGTTAAGGATCATTAATGTGCAGGTGTATTCTGTCTAAGGATCACTAATGTGCAGATATATTCTGTCTAAGGTTCATTAATGTGCAGGTGCATTTTATCTATGGATCACTAATGTGCAGATATATTCTGTCTAAGAATCATTAATGCGCAGGTGTATTCTGTCTAAGGATCAGTGATGTGCGGATGTATTCTTTCTAGGGATTATTACTGTGCAGGTGTATTCTGTCTGAGGATCACTAATGTGTAGGTTTATTCTGTCTGAAGATCACTAATGTGTAGGTGTATTCTGTCTAAGGATCAGTAATGTGCAGGAGTTTTCTGTCTGAGGATCACTAATGTGTAGGTGTATTCTAAGGATCACTAATGTGCAGATGAATTTTATCTAAGGATCATTACTGTGCAGGTGTATTCTGTCTGAGGATCAGTAATGTGTAGGTGTATTCTGTCTGAAGATCAGTAATGTGTAGGTATATTCCAAGCATCACTAATGTGCAGGTACATTCTGTCTAAGGATCACTAATGTGCAGGTGCATTCTGTCTATGGATCACTAATGTGCAGATATATTCTTTCTAAGGATCAATAATGTGCAGGTGTATTCTGTCTAAGGATCACTAATGTGCAGATAAATTTTGTCTAAGGATCATTAATATGTAGGTGCATTCTGTCTATGGATCACTAATGTGCAGATATAGTCTGTCTAAGGATCATTAATGTGCAGGTGTATTCTTTCTAAGGCTCACTAATGTGCAGGTGTATTCTGACTGAGGATCACTATTGTGCAGATGTTTTCTGTCTAAGGATCATGAATGTGCAGGTGTATTCCTTCTGAGGATCACTTATGTGTAGGTGAATTCTGTCTAAGGATCACTAATGTGCAGATGTATTCTGTCTAAGGATCATTAATGTGCAGGTGTATTCTGTCTGAGGATCACTAATGCATAGGCGTAGTCTGTCTGAGGATCACTAATGTGCAGGTGTCTTCTATCTGAGGATCAGTAATGTGTAGGTGCATTCTGTCTGAGGATCACTAATGCACAGGTGTCTTCTGTCTGAGGATCACTAATGTGTAGGTGTCTTCTGTCTGATGATCACTAATGTGCAGATGAATTCTGTCTAAGGATGACTAATGTGCAGGTGTATTCTGTCTGAGGATCACTAATGTGTAGGTATATTCTGTCTAAGGATCACTAATGCATAGGTGTATTCTGTCAGAGGATCACTAATGCATAGGTGTATTCTGTCTCAGGATCACTAACGTGCAGGTGTCTTCTATCTGAGGATCATTAAATCATAGCTGTATTCTGTCTGAGGATCACTAATTTGCAGCTGTCTTCTTTCTGAGGATCACTAATGTGTAGGTGTATTCTATCTAAGGATGACTAATGTGCAGGTGTCTTCTATCTGAGGATAACTAATGCATAGGTGTATTCTGTCTAAGGATCACTAATGTGCAGGTGTCTTCTGTCTAGAGATCACTAATATGCAGGTGCATACTGTCTGAGAATCACTAACATGTAGGTGTATTCTGCCTAAGTATCACTAATGTGCAGGTGTCTTCTGTCTGAGGATCACTAATGCATAGGTGTATTCTGTCTAAGGATCACTAATGTGCAGGTGTCTTCTGTCTAGAGATCACTAATATGCAGGTGTATACTGTCAGGGTATCACTAATGTGTAGGTGTAGTCTGCCTAAGCATCACTAATGTGCAGATGTCTTCTGTCTAAGGATCACTAATGCATAGGTGTATTCTGTCTAAGGATCACTAATGTGCAGGTGTCTTCTGGCTAAATATCACTAATGTGCAGGTGTATGCTGTCTGAGGATCACTAACATGTAGGTGTATTCTGCCTAAGCATTACTAATGTGCAGGTGTCTTCTGTCTGAGTATCACTAATGCATAGATGTGTTCTGTTTAATGATCACTAATGCATAGGTGTTTTCTGTCTGAGGATCACTAATGTGCAGGTGTCTTCTGTCTGAGGATCACTAATGCATATGTGTTCTGTCTGAGGATCACTAATGTGTAGGTGTCTTCTGTCTGAGGATCACTAATGTGTAGGTGTCTTCTGTCTAAGGATCACTAATGTGTAGGTGTATTCTGTCTAAGGATCACTAATATGCAGGAATATTCTGTCCAAGGATCACTAATATGTAGGTGTATTCTAAGGATGACTAATGTGCAGATGTATTCTGTCTAAGGATCACTTATGTGTAGGTGTATTCTGTCTGAGGATCACTAATATGTGGGTATATTATAAGGATCACTAATGTGGCGGTGTATTCTGTCTGAGGATCACTAAAGTGTAGGTGTATTCTAAGAATCACTAATGTGCAGGAGTATTCTGTCTGATGATCACTAATGTGTAGGTGTTATCTGTCTAAGGATCACTAATGTTCAGATGCATTCTGTCTATGGATCATTAATGTGCAAGTGTATTCTGTTCGAGGATCACTTATGTGCAGATGTATTCTGTTTAAGGATCACTAATGTGCAGGTGTATTCTGTCTGAGGATCACTAATGTATATGTGTATTCTGTCTAACGATCACTAATGTGCAGATGTATTCTGTCTAAGGATCACTAATGTGCAGGTGCATTCTGTCTGAGCATATATATGCGAGAGATGCAACTATATAGCCAAACTGGAGGCTGAGCTCTCTCAATTCAGTACTGGCAAGACCAGACAGGAGGAGAAGGTAACCACACACACCACAAACCCAGTCTCACATAGAACTATCACAACTGCAAACCAAACACATAAACACACAAAAACATACTCGGAGGCGCTGATTAAAAATCTACCAAAACAACAGAGGCCTCCAAAGCAGACACCCAAGCAACCACCACCTCAAGACATAGCACATGCAACACATAGTTCACAAAGTCAGTGTGCTAAACAGTCACAGCCCTTAAGGCCAAACAACATGCCAGACACACTTGTAATAGGTGACTCCATAGTCAGACACACTGACGTCCCGCTCACCAGACTGAACAAGGAAAGGTTCACAGTAAGCTGCCTGTCGGGAGCTAGAATCTGCCACATAACACAAGCACTCAGGTCACTCCACAGCAAGTACAAATATGACTCAGTCATTGTACATGCCGGTGTGAACGACCTGAGACGTACCTCCCTGGACTACATGAAAAGAGACATAGAGGAGCTCTCTGATTATGTAGCCCAGGCCGTTATGACCCTGACCCTGAGCAGCATCTTACCCTCACCAAGAATGATGCCACAGTACAAAGACAAAATGATCAGTTTTAACAATTGGCTTAATTACTGGTGTCATTCAAAGGGGATCCAATGTCTGTCTGCTTGGGATGACATGCTTGACAAGCCACGCTGCTTTGCAAGGGATGGCTTGCACCTGTCACCCCTGGGCTTCCGGATATTGGCCAAGGCTCTTGCCACCCCATAGTGCCTTTTTTAGGCAAGGCTCAAATGACAAACCTACCTCCCTAGAAAACACAAGTGGAAAAAAACTAAGGGTAATGCTGCTCAATGCCAGAAGTCTAAACCTCAAGATGCACGCCCTCGAAGCCCTCCTCAGTATGGAGAACATTGATGTCTGTGCAGTGACTGAAACCTGGTTCAAGGCTCCTGAGAGCACCCCAGCACTATCAGGTTTTACCTCATATCATGCTTTCCGGCCCCAAAACTTGGACCGAACCACAAAAGGATGGGGAGTATCCATATTCATCAAAGATACCCACACCTCCAGGTTAGTGGCAATGCATGAGACCATCCAGGAGCAACTAACCATAGGCAAAACTGCCTTACAGTTTGTATCATGCTACAGACCACCCTCTCAAACTCAGGAACCCCACACAGCCTTCCTGAAGACACTGGAGAGTATGAATGTCTCTCCAAATACCATCATTTTGGGAGACTTCAACTACCCAAACATAGACTGGGAACATTACTCAAGCCCAAACACCCTAGCCCAAAGGTTCCTAGAATTCATAAACTCAAATGCAATGGAACAACTAGTCGCCATTCCCACAAGAGGAGACAATATACTAGACCTGATCATCACAAACATGGGGACAAAATGCTCCACACCAGAAGTATATCCTCTTTGGTAAGATCAGACCATAAATTAATCTCCTGGAAATCCACATCCGCCCCACCCCTGCACAAAAGACCACAGTGAAGAACTTCTCAAAAGCCAACTTCACACTTCTTAAGACTGAAGTGGTATCTTTCAAGGCCCCTGGGCCAGTGGAAACCACAACCCACACTGCTGAATCCTTTGCAAATGCCGTCTATGGGCACCTTCAAGAATGCATGGATCATGCAATCCCAATTAAAACCAAGAACCATTCCCCCAAAGGCAGGCGCCCGGTCTGGTGGACCCCAGCCATAAACAAACTCTTCAACAGGAGGAGGAAGCTACTACATGACAGAGCAAAATCCCTAAAAGGGAAGGCATCTCTGATCAGTACTAGCAAAAAACTACGATCACTCATAAAATCATCCAAAGCCAACTTTGAGAGAAAAATTGCAAAAGACACAAAAGACAATCACAAGGCCTTCTTTAGCTATGTTAGAAACCTGGGTGGAAACTCCCAGATATGCTCAGAGTTAGTCCAAAATGACACAAAATACACTGAACCCACTGACATTGCCAACATTCTGGCAGACAGGTTCAGTGCACATTTCTCCTCCCCCTCCCCCCCAAAAGGAGAAATAACTATCCCAGCAGAGTGTAGCCTCCCTAACATCTCAGATGCCCAGGTGAGAGCCACCTCTCTAAAGCTAAAACAGAGCATCAATGGGACCGGATGGTGTCCCAGGCTGTGTGCTACATGAACTCCAAGAGGAACTAAACCCACACATAAGGCTGCTGTTTAATCTTAGCCTTACTACAGGATACGTGCCCAAAGAGTGGCGTGCGGCAACAGTGGTCCCACTTCACAAAGGCGGTGCTTCTACGGACCCTGGAAATTACCGCCCCATAAGCTTGACGAGCCTGGTCTGCAAAGCTATGGAGAGGATCATTATGGAACTCATAAACAAAGACATTGGGGACCTACAGACATTGGATCCTACCCAATTTGGCTTTGTCAAGGGCAGATCCTGCCTTTTGAACTTGGTCGACTTTTTGAAACAGTCACTAAGGCCATTGATGAGGGTAAGGCAGTTCACACAGCCTACCTTGATCTTGCAAAAGCCTTTGACACAATACCCCACTCGGGCATCATAGACAAACTCACCAGCTTAAATGTAAACCCATATATCACAAGATGGGTTGCAAACTGGCTCAAGGACAGAACCCACAGGGTCAGAGTTGCTGGAGCTATGTCAGACTCTAAGCCAGTCACAAGTGGTGTCCTACAGGGCTCAGTCCTGGGACCCCTCTTGTTCAGCATTTATTTTTCCGAGGTACAGGCAAACATAGGAGGATTGTGGCTGACAAAGTTCGCAGATGACTGCAAACTGGGCGCCATAATTGATACTCCAGCGGACACAAACATCCTCCAGAGAGGCCTCATAGAAACAGATAATTGGTGCCAGAGCCATGGCCTTAAGCTGAACGCCAAAAAATGTATAGTCATACCCTTTGGGAAAAACAAGGTACCGACAAATTACCACATAGGTGGTAATCCATTAAGTACGGAAGATGTAATCAGGGACCTGGGACCCAGGTTGACAGTAACCTCTCATTTGACACTCACATTGCCAAAGTGGTTAGGAAAACCTTATATATTGCCCACCTTATCATGAAGGGTTTCACATCTAGATCAAGAGAGGTCATTGTGCCCTTGTACTCTTCTCTTATCAGGCCAATGATTGAGTACAATGCCCCATTTGGGATGTATCTCAACCGACACCTGCAGCAGCTGGAAAGACCCCAAAAGTTCCTCACCAAGAGGATAAAGGGTCTTAAACATATGTCATATGCTGCCTGACTGAAAAAACTCCAGCTCTATTCAGTTGCATACCGCCTACTCAGAGGTGATCTGTGCCTGACATACAAGGCCATGTCCAATCCGGAATTAATGGACATGCTCCACCTCAGTAAATCCAAATCCATCAGAGCTACGAGAGCAAGAGACTTAAACCTCAACACAGAAATAAATAGGACGTGCTGGAGGGACAGATTCATAACCCAGAGGCTCCCTACACTCTGGAACAGAATCCCAGTCCATGTTAGGCAGAGCCCCTCACTGACTCTATTCAAGAGAAATCTTGACGAGTGGATGGGAGATCGTAGGTTTACCCCGGGGGTCATCTCTGTGTCACTGCTAGACAGAGGCACAGTAAACTAAACCCTAAAAGGGCATAGTATTCTCATCCTAAGGGGTGGTGAAAGCCACACACACTCTGGCTAGGCTTATAAATGCCCTAGGGCAGATAGCCTAGTACAAACCTATGAACCTATGAACTAATGCACAGGTCACTTCTGTCTGAGGATCACTAATGTGTAGGTGTTTTTTGTCTGAGGATCACTAAATTATAGGTGTCTTCTGTCTGAGGATCAATAATGTGCATATGTTTTCTGACTAAGGATGACTAATGTACAGGTGTATTCTGTCTGAGGATCACTAATGTGTAGGTATATTCTGTCTAAGGATCACTAATGTGTAGGTGTATTCTGTCTAAGGATCACTAGTGTGCAGGAATATTCTGTCCTAGGATCACTAATATGTAGGTGTATTCTAAGGATGACTAATCTGCAGATGTATTCTGTCTAAGGATCATTAATGTGCGGGTGTATTCTGTCTAAGGATCACTAATGCATAGGTGTATTCCATCTGATGATCATTAATGTGCAGATGTATTCTGTCTGAGGATCACTAATGCATAGGTGTAGTCTGTCTGTGGATCATTAATGCATAGGTGCAGTCTTTCTAAGGATCACTAATGTGCAGGTGTCTTCTGTCTGAGGATCATTAATGCACAGGTGTATTCTGTCTGAGGATCACGAATGTGTAGGTGTATTCTGTCTAAGGATCACTAATGCATAGGTGTATTCTGTCAGAGGATCACCAATGCATAGGTGTATTCTACGGATTACTAATGTGCAGGTGTCTTCTGTCTGAGTATCACTAAAGCATAGATGTATTCTGTATGATGATCACTAATGCATAGGTGTATTCTATCTCAGGATCACTAATGTGCAGGTGTCTTCTGTCTGAGGATCATTAACTCATAGGTGTATTCTGTCTGAGGATCACTAATGTGCAGGTGTCTTCTTTCTGAGGATCACTAATGTGCCTGTGTCTTCTGTCTAAAGATCACTAATATGCAGGTATATACTGTCTGAGAATCACTAACATGTAGGTGTATTCTGCCTAAGTATCACTAATGTGCAGGTGTCTTCTGTCTGAGGATCACTAATGCATAGGTGTATTCTGTCTGAGGATCACAAATGTGTAGGTGTCTTTTGGCTATAGATCACTAATGTGCAGGTGTATACTGTCTGAGTATCACTAATGTGTAGGTGTATTCTGCCTAATCATCACTAATGTGCAGATGTCTTCTGTCTGAGGATCACTAATGCATAGGTGTATTCTGTCTAAGGATCACTAATGTGCAGGTGTCTTCTGGCTAAAGATCACTAATGTGCAGGTGTCATCTGTCTGAGGATCACTAATGCATAAGTGTATTCTGTCTGAGGATCACTAATGTGCAGGTGTCTTCTGTCTGAGGATCACTAATGCATAGGCGTATTCTGTCTGAGGATCACTAATGTGTAGGTGTGTTCTGTCTAAGGATGACTGATGTGCAGGTGTCTTCTGTCTGAGGATCACTAATGCATAGGTGTATTCTGTCTGAGGATCAGTAATGTGCAGGTGTCTTCTGTCTAAGGATTAGTAATGTGCAGGTGTATACTGTCTGAGGATCACTAATGTGTATGTGTATTCTGTCTAAGGATCACTATTGTGTAGGTATATTCTGCCTAAGGATCACTAATGTGCAGGTGTATACTGTCTGAGGATTACTAACGTCTAGGTGTATTCTGTCTAAGGATCACTAATTTGCAGGGGTCTTCTGTCTGAGGATCACTAATGCATAGGTGTATTCTGTCTGAGGATCACTAATGTGCAGGTGTCTTCTGTGTAAGGATTATTAATGTGTAGGTGTATTCTGTCTGAGGATCACTAATGTGTAGGTGTATTCTAAGGATCACTAATATGCAGGTGTATTCTGTCTACGGATCACTAATGTGTAGGTATATTTTGTCTGAGGATCAGTAATGTGTAGATATATTCTGTCTGATAATCACTAATGTGCAGGTGTCTTCTGCTCAGTGCAAGACTCCGGATTCAGAGTAAACATGATACTTCTGCATAAAACCTCTGGAATATGCTGTAAGGCAGTATAACTGGTTCTGCTCATGCTTTCAACATCAGTGAACCTTTTCTGATGTCCTGCATCCAGGCTTTACCTCAGTCAAGACTTTACACCCATGGAAGCAGTTCAAATATGAGTGATGACCCAGATGTTGAAAAAAGAGTTAGATGGAATGACAGTAAACGATTGCAATCCCGAACATGTGTTAACATGAAGGAATGGAGAATGGAGGAAGATTTAAATATGTAATCTTCAGGGTCAACAAAGGAGAAGCTGAAGGAAAAATAATGATTTACAAGGCTTGTGAAAATGGACCTGAGAAGGGGCACATCAAGGTGAAATAGGTGGGGACAGTACTTCAGAGAGAGGACAGCTGGTTATGGAATGGCTTACATCACTGGAACAAGGAAAGTAACTCCTGTGACAAGATTAAAGGAAAGTTGTCATGTGCTACACATAGCAGGTCAGTCCATACCTCCCAACTGTACAGATTTTCGCAGCACGTCCAGATTTTTGCCTCATATTTTTGGTCTGTTTCTCAATACAATTGTACTTTTCTGACAAATCATTTTCTATTCATTGAGGATTGACGTCAGAAAATAATGACATACATTTGAGATTCAAACTTCATACTCCTCAAAAACTCATGCTAATGCAAAACATGTTAGTATACTGTCTCTAAATTTGTAAGAATAGTATTTAAAAACTGTCTCTACTTTTGGGCTTTTGCCCCCCCCCCCATTATTTAAGGCTTTGTCCACATTTCCTGCTCTTAGAGCTTGAGAGGTATGCAGGGTCACCCAGTTTGATAATCAACATTCATTCAGTGTGGAAGGCTGCTGGTAAGATGCACATGGGCCTCGTTACGGACTGTGGGGAGCATGACACCTTAGTACAAAAGCAGTTTCAATAAATTTCAGCCTGAACTGCCAGCTCTCAGCTGCAAGATTTATTAACGGCGGATATCATACTTTAACATGCCTGACAGAAAATGCTTGTTCAACGGCAATGCTTCTGTGATTTATCCTGTTTTTTCATTTTACTATTTTTTGTAAAAAAATAGCATATTACCTGTAATTGTTTTTACTTAAAATATTAGTATAAAAAAAGTGCAGAGCCAGGTAGGAAGAGGAGCACTGAGTGTCTCCAGATCATTCTCCTTTCTCAGTGCAGGCTGTGCAGTAGCTTTCTGTCTGTCTGTGGTCCCTGGTGGATGCCCAAATCTCTAACTTAGGCAGACAATGTACAGGAGAAGCCAATGCAAGTCGTTCATAGTGCAGGGTGTACATTTTGTAGTCCATGAAATGGCAACAAGGTGTTTCAATTTGGTGTGTGTTTTATGTTGTAGTCCGTGTGTGTGAACTGCACTGACTGTGTACATGTGGCACTCCCTGCACATGGACTGCACTGAATTCATTACATGCTATGCAAGAAGGAGTAGGCCTTAAGGATAGTTCTAAACTGAAAAGGACTTTCCTTACATTATAACCACATTACACCAGTTTACAAGCTCTGGTCAGATATTTGGAGTTCATGGCTAGCCTTAAAAAAGCCCCAGTGGTCATTAGCCTAGTATATACCAAACCTATTCCTATCTTACCTCTTTCTTGTACTAAATATTGAGGAGTAGGCATTAGGAACATGATGAATTGTAAGGGATTCTACCATTAAATATGAAAAAAGTAATTTGGATGTGTGCTCAATTACTGTAACATACACACACACACACACACACACACACACACACACACACACACACACACACACACACATTGGTAAACTGCTACTGGGGCTATTCAGAAACAATTAGTTCACTGCATTTCATGGAATTGCACGGTGACTAGTGACATGCAGGCAGGGCCTTATCAGGCCTACATACAACACAATTATTCTACCAAGGGAAATATTGTTGTATGTATTTCATGCAAATGACCACATAATGACCCGCAAATGAGCATTAACATACTAAAGAGAGCTAATGCATATGCAAATGCAAATAACAATACAAATTGTGGCATGAGTCAGAAATATATAATAGTGCAATGAGGCATTGAAACAAGCTATTCTGTAAATCAGTATTTCTTGGTAAACAGGGTTATCACTTGCATAATGATATAAAGTATCATCAGCATTAGCCACTCAAAATGTATTAGTAGCCACTTTGAAATCCAGTGCTGATGATGTGCTTTCCCACCCTCTACATCATAGAATGGTCTATCAGTGGCTGACATATAATCATCTCCGTTATCGAGACATAGTTTACCACTCTTGTTTGGACAGAGATATACAGGAGCTGACTGGTGCTGTGCTTACATGAAATCAAGTGGGATATGTGGAAGGCCTATCACAGAAGGCAATAAGGTTTGTTTAGCATTAACCATCATTGCTAAAGGGAGCTTCTCGCATCAAGTTGGAGACATGTTAGGAGGTTTGTAGCTATCAGCTTTACAAATCCTACACTAGTTGGTAGATAGGATACTGATGTGTGTACCCACATTATCATTAAGGCCATGTCTGGTCCACATGGTATCTAGTATATCAACCAATAGGGTTTCCACTCTGTCATCTGACAGATAGTGTCTAATGCACAGAAATGTGTCTGTGAGTTCTCAGTATTCCTAAACCTGGCACATGTGCAACCTCTACCAGCATTTTGTACAGGGGGAACCTTCCAACATGTCACCGAGCTGGTAAACCCAGACCCCTCCAGTGATATAGTGATCATAATGGTGTATGCCGCATATGTCTTGGAGCTATGACTTAACTCCCAGACAAAGGTGTAGAGGAAATACTACACCACACTGGTGCAAATATGAAACATTATTACTTAGCACATGTTCTAATGCTCAAGTTTTGCTTCCACTACCTGGAAGTGTCTGGCAGTGCACTACACTACACTCTTTAGACATGCAACAAGCTGTTTGTGGTGTGTACCATGCTACACAACATGGTGATGTGTGCCATGCTACACAATATGGTAACGTGTATCATGCTACACAATATTTTGATGTGTGCCATGCTACTTAACATGTTGATGTGTGCCATGCCACATAACATGGTGTTGTGTGCTATGCTACACATGATGTCTGCCATGTCACACATTATATGTGCCATGCTGCACAACATGGTAATATGTGCCAAGCTACACAATATGGTGATGTGTGCCATGCTACACAACTTGGTGATGTGTGCCATTCCACACAACATGGTGACATGTGCCATACTACACAACATGGTGATTTGTGCTATGCTAAACAATATGGTGATATGTACCATACTACACAACATGTTGTGCTCCAGGCTACACAACATGGTTATGTGTGCCATGCTACATAATATGGTGATGTGTGTCATGCTACACAACATGGTGATATGTGCCATTCTACACAATATGGCAATGTGTGCCATGCTACACAATATGGTGATGTGTGCCATACTATGCAACATGATGTGTGCTATGCTACACAATATGGTGATGTGTGCCATGTTACACAATATGGTGATGTGTGCCATACTACACGACATGAGGATGAATAAATAGTTACAGAAAAGGGAGGACATAACAGTGGACATCAGTTGTGCACCAACAGTAGCAGAGGAACTTGGTGAGGCGTTGTAGGTGCAGGTACAGTATGCTTACAATTATGGACTATGACAAGACAGACATAGAACAAAGGGATGCATGCATTTAAAAACTGAGCCTATTCAATACAGTGCATGGACTGACCACACTGTGCATCAGATAATACTTAATCCAAATGAAACAAGGGATGGGCAAACTACAGGCATTATCATTTGCTCGGGGGGGGGTGATGAACAATGGCAATGGATAATAACACTAACATAGGATGAAGAGTCATGGATAGTACCTGCACAAAGCTTTTACATGACTAGTTTGTTGAGGGCTGTCAGGGATTCCTCCTTATGTGATGGTATGTAGCTCTCATGAGTGGAATGCTGGCTATCTGTACCACTTGTCCAATAGAGGCATGTGCATCACCAAAAACCCTCCACTATCACTGTTGCTGACAGTATCATTGTGTCCTCTAATTGTGCTTGTAAGGTTATTATTGCTGGCCTCTTAAGATGTGCTGAACTCAGGTACATGCAGATTCATACTGCTCCCAGTGGCACTTGTGATAGCATATATGTAATTTAACTATGTGCAAACTGGTACATGTGTTACTCCCACCACCAATTGTGCATCTGGCTTCATGCTAGTTATTTGCATAGCTATGAACACACGCACACACGCATATACGCACACACACACGCACACACACACATACACACACACACACACACACACACACACACACACACACACACACATCCCTAAGTGACAGAAATGCTTTATTGTATGTGTGAGTGCACTTTGCAGGTATGACCACCAGTATTTGACTTGCAAAGACATATGACACAACTCAGGTGGTGCATCCTTCACAGATATATGATCATTCATCACCTGTCCTGCAAATATTTGAAGATGAAGATCTGGTGTTCCTGGCTGACAGTAAAGCATATGGTGGCATTATCTTAATGTGCTATATAACTGAAGGTTTGCCTCTACTCACTTGGGGCATTCTCAAGAAATACTGAGGAAATCTTGACCAATTCAACTCTCACATCCAGACCACCTCCCCCCAGAATCAATGTACTGTCAGTGTCACCTCTGAGTGCTATTAGGTCAACTTTGAGTGTTATTAGGAACTGCGCCATCTCTGTTGAGCTGATGATGTGTTATGGGAGCAGCCCTAAAGGCAGACCTGGCAGCAGTATCTGTTGTGCTCTGTTTCTTGCATGCAAGATGATGTCAGCCACCCACCAACACTCTCCAGTTGTGTCCACTAACAGCATTTGTCTACTGCACCATTTCCTGTCACACCTGGTCCATGAAGGCCTTTCATGCCTTATTTGTGTACAGGATACACCTGCCATGTGTCTCTAGGTCCAGCAACTGAACAACTGTCTCCAGTGATGAAAGATTTCTATGTGCACTGTCATTCTTTTAGTGCCATGACAAACCCAGTACACATGTGGAGCAGTGTGTATACAGGACTGTCCATGCTGGAGAGCACCCACAGCCCCACAGCCCATACCTCCCTTATTGTAGGTACTACCTTGTGTAAAACAGTGACATAACTGCTGTGACATTGTGCCATACTGTGTTTGTGTGGGATGTGGTCTGCATACACCATCCCTCACTGAAGTGACTAGTAAACAGTGTTAGCCCATAGAACTGTAGGTTCAACATCCACTGTCATGTGAGTATGCATTAAAGCTTCCTTGTGCTTATGCTGTTTCTTTAATCCCTACATGTACATCAGCTATCATGCCTGATTCCTCAGGTCTGTACAGTTGTCCCACAGTTGAATGCAACCTATCATACTTGGACAGTGAGACCAGGATGGCTGTTTTCCCTATTAAGGAAATAATGACTGTTCTTCCTGTTCCCAAGCCCTTGCTGTCTGGATATGCCACCGCAAACCCACTAGTATTGCAAAATGTTCTGCCTGTTCCTTCTGCCTTAATTGTGTTGACCGTCCCCACTCTAAAATTGTCTGATGTATCCTTCCAGGGACATTGCAGTGTTAACACACAACAAATGGTGTGACAGTTGTGTGAAGCAGCCATATATCTTGGAATTGTGCCAAAACACGGTGTGCATTGCCGGAACTCCATATACTATAATTTCAATAATTTACCCATTTCTGCAGCATGGTCTCTCACAATATGTCACAGCTGTTCATCACACTATTTAGGGGCTTGTAGCATGATGAATATACTAATGTGCAATGCTCTCTGAATCATGACAATAATACATGAGCAATCAACCCTATTCCATGCCATGAAGGTCCGGTCTAGCTTGTGCATGTGCATTGTACACATTAAGGTGTGCAATCCTTTGTAGCCAGGTTACACAACTACATATCTGCAGATAGGTAATACCCATTGGCATTGCTCTACACAACTGCCTGTTGCAAGCATGCTTGGGAATGTAGGTCATGCAGATGTATGTGGCATTTGGGCATGGCTATGAAGATATCACTCTGGCCTGTGCTACTGAGGTCTGGCCTACGTTAAGCAGATGCACTGTGACAAATGAAGACGAACACAACTTTGTAGCTAGGGCATGTAAAGTATCCATGCCTGTGGAGCATGGCCATGCAGATACCACCCTGGCTTGTACTACTGACCATACCAATCATGCTGCCATAGATAAGTATTGTGTGACAATACCCATCACATTGTCATACATAGGTATTGTGTGACCATACCCATCATGCTGTCATAGATAGGCTTTGAGTGAACATACCCATCATGGTGTCATAGATAGGCATTGTGTGTCCATACCCATAACTCTGCCATAGATAAGCACTGTTTGACAATACTCATCACACTGCCATATATAGGCATTTTGTGAGCATACCAATTGTGGTGCCATAGATAACAATTGTGTGACCATACCCATCATGCTGCCATAGATAATCACTGCGTGACAATACCCATCACATTGCCATAGATAGGCATTGTGTGATCATACCTATCACACTGCCATAGATAGGCATTGTGTGACCATAACCATCGCACTGCCATAGATAGGCATTATGTGACCATACCCATGAAAATGCCATAGATGGAAATTATGTGCCTTACCTATCATGGTGCCAGAGGTAGGCATTGTGTGACCACACACATCATGTCATAGATAGGCATTGTGTGACCATACCCATCACACTGACATGGATAGACATTGTGTGATGATACCCATCACATTGCCATAGATAGGCATTGTGTGATCATACCCAGCATGTTGCCATAGATAAGCATTATGTGACCATACCCATCTTTCTATAATAGATAGGCATTGTGTGACCATACCCATCATGGGTCCATAGATAGCAACTGTGTAACCATACCCATCATGCTGTCATAGATAGGCATTGTGTGACCATACCTATCACACTGCCATAAATAGGTATTGTGTGACTATACCCATCACACTGCCATATATAGGAATTGCATGACTATACCCATCACGCTGCTGAAGATAGGAATTGCATGACCATACCCATCATGCTTCCATAGATAGGCATTGTGTGTCCATACCCATAACTCTGCCATAGATAAGCACTGTTTGACAATACCCATCACACTGTCATAAATAGGCATTTTGTGAGCATACCAGTCGTGGTGCCATAGATAGGAATTGTGTGACCATACCCATCATGCTGCCATAGATAAGCACTGTGTGACAATACCCATCACATTGCCATAGATTGGCATTGTGTGATCATACCCATCACACTGCCATAGATAGGCATTGTGTGACCATAACCATTGCACTGCCTTAGATAGGCATTGTGTGACCATACCAATGAAAATGCCATAGATAGGCATTATGTGCCTTACCTATCATGGTGCCAGAGGTAGGCAATGTGTGACCATACACATCATGCTGTCATAGATAGGCATTGTGTGACCATACCCATCACACTGACATAGATAGACATTGTGTGATGATACCCATCACATTGCCATAGATAGGCATTGTGTGACCATACCCAGCATGTTGCCATAGATAAGCATTGTCTGACCATACCCATCCTTCTATAATCGATAGGCATTGTGTGATCATACCCATCATAGGTCCGTAGATAGCAACTGTGTGACCATACTCATAATGCTGTCATAGATAGGCATTGTGTGACCATACCTATCATGCTGCCATAGATAAGCATTGTGTAACAATATCCATCACACTGCCATAAATAGGTATTGTGTGACCATACCCATAACTCTGCCATAGATAAGCACTGTTTGACAATACCCATCAGACTACCATAGATAGGCATTTTGTGAGCATACCAATTTTGGTGCCATAGATAGGCATTGTGTGATCATACCCATCGTGGTGGCATAGATAAGCATTGCATGACCATACACATCACACTGCCATCGATAGGCATTGTATGACCATACCTAGCATGGGCTCATAGATAGGGATTGTGTGACTATGCCCAGCATGTTGCCCTAGATAGGCATAATGTGACCATACCCATCACACTAACATAGACAGGCAATGTGTGACCATTCCCAAGTTTCTATAATAGGCATTGTGTGACCATAACCACTACACTGCTATAGGTAGGCATTGTGTGACCATACCCATGCTTCCATAATAGGCATTGTGTGACCATACCGATCATTGTGCCATAGATAGGCTGTGTGTGACCATACTCATCATGGTGCCATAGATAGGCATTGTGTGACCACTCCCATCATGCTGCCATAGACAGGTATTGTGTGAGCATACCCATCACGCTGCCATAGATAAAGATTGTGCAACAATACCCATCACACTGCCATAGATAGGCATTGTGTGACTATACCCATCATGGTGCCATATATAGGCATTGTGTGACCATACTCATGACACTGCCATAGATAAGCATTGTGTGAAAATACCCATCACATTGCCATAGATAGGCATTCTGTGACCAATCACACTGCCCTAGATAGGCATTGTGTAACCATACCTATCCTTCTATAGTAGATAGGCATTGTGTGACCATATCCGTCATGGGTCCATAGATAGGCACAGTGTGACCATACCCATCCTTCTGTAGTAGATAGGCATTGTGTGACCATATCCATCATGGGTCTATAGATAGGCATTGTGTGACCATACCCAGCATGTTGCCATAGATATGCATTGTGTGACCATACACATTACACTGTCATAGATAGGCACTGTATAACCATGCCTATCACACTGCCATAGAAAGCAATTTTGTGACCATGCCAATCATGGTGCCATAGCAGGCATTGTGTGAGCATACCCATCACGCTGCCATTGATAGGCTTTGTGTGACAATATCCATCACACTGCCATAGATAGGCATTTCGTGACCATATCCATCATGGGTCCATAAACACTGTGTGACGATACTCAGCATGTTGCCATAGATATGCATTGTGTGACCATACCCATCACTCTGCCATCGATAGGCATTGTGTGACCATACCCATCATGGTGTCATAGATAGGCATTGTGTGACCATATCCATCACTGTTAGAGATAGGCATTGTGTGACCATACCCATCATGGTGCCATAGACAGTCATTGTGTTACCATACCCATCACAATGCCATAGATAGGCATTGTGTGACCACATCCACCATGGTGCCATAGACAAGCATTGTGTGATCATACACATCACGCTGCCATAGATAAGCATTGTGTGACCATGCCAATCATGGTGCCATGGACAGGCATTGTGTGAGCATACCCAAAGCTGCCACAGATAGACTTTGTGTGACAATATCCATCACACTGCCATAGATAGGCATTATTTGACCATATTCATTATAGGTCCATAGATACATAGATATGCATTGTTTGACCATACACATCACACTGCCATAGATAGGCATTCTGTGACATACCCATCACACTGCCATAGATAGGCTTTGTTTGACCATAAAACACGTGGAAGAAAACAAAAGCTGGATAAATGCCAGGTATACACCTCAAGCAAAAAAAATAAAAAGACCAATTGTTAGACCACAGCTGAAGATAAAAATGGAATAATCCACGTCAGGAAATAAATCACTTGCAGCTTCACAGTAGTGCCCTTTATAAAACCAAAAGTTGTAACTGAGATGTAGTAGTCAAGGTAGGAAACGGTTCACTTGCAGTTTCACACCACTTTATTAAACAAGAGTAAGTGCTTTTGTGATCTAAGTCAGCTGATCGCTTCTTCAGACTCATAAAAACAGTTAAAACATTGGTATTTAAAATATGGTTCAACCAATGAAAACACATATAGAACTATGACATAGACTAATTAAAATTGCATACATAAGTACATTAATTTGCCTTATATTCTGCATAAGATGAAATAAAATATACATATAACAGACACATTTTATGTAATAATCCATATTACTTAATGTTTTAGTGGTCTGGATTTTAAAAAAGGTTTCAAGGAAACAGCATTGTTCAATCCAGGAGACCTATCTGCCTGAAGTAGTAAAATCCATCTTTGTTCTGCTTCCTCTACCTTATTCCTTATATCACCTCCCCTCTTACTTTTATTTATTATTTCTAAAGCCATGAAATTAAAAATATGTTTCCTATCTTCTTCTTTCACATGTTTTGCTAAAGCACTTGTGTCTTTTTTTTTTTTTTCTTATATCTCTAAGGTGTTCAAGGATACATTCCTTTAGACACCTATGGGATGGTACTAGTGAAGAGTTGCAAGAGATGGTGGAGTACTTACATAGCACCACTGAATTTTTAAGATTCACTAGTCAACATTCCGGGGACTCTATTGAGTTCCTAGATGTTTTGGTTAAGAAGACAGTGTTAGATGAACTTACAACAGGGATGTATAGAAAATCTACATGGAGAAATAATATCTTACATAAGACTAGTATGCATCCAACATGTGTACACAAAAATGTAGTGAAAGGACAATATATGAGAATAAGCCGTTTACATAATACAGATGAAGGCTTTGTGAAGACAATGACTATATTACAGAAAGACTTCTTAAACAGAGGTTATAGTAAAAAAGACATAAATGAAAGCTCTAAATATACCATTGAAAATAGGGATGGGAGATGTAAACCGCTCTTCTCAAATACTATAGAAGATGTTAAAAGCAAGGAAGGTCATGATTTTAAAGTTAGATTCCCTATAACTTATTCAAGTGACATCAGAAGGTTCTGTAATATTTTTGGAATGTTTTATTGTCGGATCCTGACTTGAGAGAATTGTTAGAAGATAGACCCAGCTTTTCTTTTAGAAATAAGAGGTCCTTAAAAAGGCAACTCTGTTATAAATCAAGAAGCAATGAAAGAATGATCCTATCTGATAGGCAGGGGACTTTTACTTGCAGAAATTGTGCAGCATGTGACTATTTATATAATAAATCTACATATAAACATCCTACACTAGGATTTATAATTGATATAGATTTTTATGCTGACTGCAGAACACAAAATTTGGTTTATTTCAGCTTCTGCACTGTCTGTCATGCCTTTTATATAGGCAAAACCAATAGGTGTCTAAAGGAACATATCCTTGAACACCTTAGAGATATAAGAAATAAAAAAGACACAAGTGCTTTAGCAAAACATGTGGAAGAAGAAGATAGGAAACATATTTTTAATTTCTATGTCATAGTTCTATATGTGTTTTCATTGGTTGAACCATATTTTAAATACCAATGTTTTAACTGTTTTTATGAGTCTGAAGAAGCGATCAGCTGACTTAGATCGTGAAAGTGCTTACTCTTGTTTAATAAAGTGGTGTGAAACTGCAAGTGAACCATTTCCTACCTTGACTACTACATCTCAGTTACAACTTTTGGTTTTATAAAGGGCACTACTGTGAAGCTGCAAGTGATTTATTTCCTGACATGGATTATTCCATTTTTATCTTCTGCTGTGGTCTAACCATTGGTCTTTTTATTTTTTTTTGTTTGACCATACCCATCACACTCCCATCGATAGGCATTGTGTGACCATACCTAGCATGGGTTCATAGATAGGGATTGTGTGACCATACCCAGCATGTTGCCATAGATAGGCATTGTGTGACCATACCCATCACACTGTCATAGATATGCATTGTGTGACCATACCCATCATGGTGCCATAGATAGGCTTTGTGTGATTATACCCATCCCACTGCCATAGATAGGTATTTTGTGACCATGCCAATCATGGTGCCATAGCAGGCATTGCGTGAGCATATCCATCACACTGCCATTGACAGGCTTTGTGTGACAATATCCATCACACTGCCATAGATAGGCATTGTGTGACCATATCCATCATGGGTCCACAAATAGGCATTGTGTGACCATATCCATCATGGTGCCATAGATAGGCATTGTGTGACCATATCCATCACACTGTTATAGATAGGCATTGTGTGACCATACCCATCTTTGTGCCATAGACATGCATTGTGTTACCATATCCACCACACTGCCATAGATAGGCATTGTGTGACCACATCCACCATGGTGACATAGATAAGCATTGTATGATCATTCCCATCATGGTGCCATAGATAGGCATTATGTGACCATGCCAATCATGGTGCCAGAGACAGGCATTGTGTGGGCATACCCATCACACTGCCATAGATAGGCTTTGTGTGATCATATCTATCACACTGCCATAGATAGGAATTGTGTAATCATATCCATCATGGGTCCATAGATAGGCATTGTGTGACCATACCCATCATGTTGCCATAGATATGAATTGTGTGATCATACCCATCACACTGTCATAGATAGGCATTGTTTGACCATAGCCATCACACTGCCATCGATAGGCATTGTGTGACCATACCTAGCATGGGCTCATAGAAAGAGATTATGTGACCATACCCAGCATGTTGCCATAGATAGGCTTAGTGTGGCCATACGCATCACACTATCATAGACAGGCTTTGTGTGACCATAACCACTACACTGTAATAAGTAGGCATTGTGTGACCATACCCATGCTTCCATAATAGGCATTGTGTGACCATACCCATCACACTGTCATAGATAGGCATTGTTTGACCATACCCATCTCACTGCCATCGATTGGCATTGTGTGACCATACCCATGCTTCCATAATAGGCATTGTGTGACCATACCTATCATGGTGCCATAGATATGCATTGTGTGACCATACACATCACCCTGCCATAGATAGACATTGTGTGACCATGACAATCATGGTGCCAGAGTCAGAGACAGGCATTGTGTGGGCATACCCATCATGCTGCCATAGATAGGCTTTGTGTGACCATATCCATCACACTGCCATTGATAGGCATTGTGTAACCATATCCATCATGGGACCATAGATAGGCACTGTGTGACAATACTCAGCATGTTGCCATAGATATGCATTGTGTAACCATACCCATCACTCTGCCATAGATAGGCATTATGTGACCATACCCATCATGGTGCCATAGATAGGCATTGTGTGACCATATCCATCACACTGTTATAGATAGGCATTGTGTGACCATACCCATCTTTGTGCCATAGACAGGCATTGTGTTACCATACCCACCACACTGCCATAGATAGGCATTGTGTGACCACATCCACCATGGTAACATAGATAGGCATTGTGTGATCATTTCCATCATGCTGCCATAGATAGGCATTGTGTGACCATGCCAATCATGGTGCCAGAGACAGGCATTGTGTGGGCATACCCATCACGCTGCCATAGATAGGCTTTGTGTGACCATATTCATCACACTGCCATAGATAGGCATTATGTAACCATATCCATCATGGGTCCATAGATAGGCATTGTGTGACCATACCCAGCATGTTGCCATAGATATGCATTGTGTGAACATACCCATCACACTGTCATAGATAGGCATTGTTTGACCATACCCATCACACTGTCATCGATAGGCATTGGTGTGACCATACCTAGCATGGGCTCATAGAACAGGATTATGTGACCATACCCAGCATGTTGCCATAGATATGCATTGTTTGACCATACACATCACGCTGCCATAGACAGGCATTGTGTGACCATAACCACTACACTGCAATAGGTAGGCATTTTTTGACCATACCCATGCTTCCATAATAGGCATTGTGTGACCAGACACATCATGCTGCCATAGATAGGCATTGTGTGACCATGCCAATCATGGTGCCAGAGACAGACATTGCATGGGCGTTGTTTGACCCATACCATCACACTCCCGATAGGCATTGTGTGACCACCATACCTAGCATGGGTTCATAGATAGGGATTGTGTGTGACACACCCCCATATGTTGCATAGATAGATATTGCGCACTGCCATCATGGTGCCATAGATAGGCATTGTGTGATTATACCCATCCCACTTCTGTCATCACACTGCCATAGATAGGCATTGTGTGACCACATCCACCATGGTGACATAGATAGGCATTGTGTGATCATTCCCATCATGCTGCCATAGATAGGCATTATGTGACCATGCCAATCATGGTGCCAGAGACAGGCATTGTGTGGGCATACCCATCACACTGCCATAGATAGGCTTTGTGTGATCATATCTATCACACTGCCATAGATAGGAATTGTGTAATCATATCCATCATGGGTCCATAGATAGGCATTGTGTGACCATACCCATCATGTTGCCATAGATATGAATTGTGTGATCATACCCATCACACTGTCATAGATAGGCATTGTTTGACCATAGCCATCACACTGCCATCGATAGGCATTGTGTGACCATACCTAGCATGGGCTCATAGAAAGAGATTATGTGACCATACCCAGCATGTTGCCATAGATAGGCTTAGTGTGGCCATCATCACACTATCATAGACAGGCTTTGTGTGACCATAACCACTACACTGCAATAGGTAGGCATTGTGTGACCATACCCATGCTTCCATAATAGGCATTGTGTGACCATACCCATCACACTGTCATAGATAGGCATTGTTTGACCATACCCATCTCACTGCCATCGATTGGCATTGTGTGACCATACCCATGCTTCCATAATAGGCATTGTGTGACCATACCTATCATGGTGCCATAGATATGCATTGTGTGACCATACACATCACCCTGCCATAGATAGACATTGTGTGACCATGACAATCATGGTGCCAGAGTCAGAGACAGGCATTGTGTGGGCATACCCATCATGCTGCCATAGATAGGCTTTGTGTGACCATATCCATCACACTGCCATTGATAGGCATTGTGTAACCATATCCATCATGGGACCATAGATAGGCACTGTGTGACGATACTCAGCATGTTGCCATAGATATGCATTGTGTAACCATACCCATCACTCTGCCATAGATAGGCATTATGTGACCATACCCATCATGGTGCCATAGATAGGCATTGTGTGACCATATCCATCACACTGTTATAGATAGGCATTGTGTGACCATACCCATCTTTGTGCCATAGACAGGCATTGTGTTACCATACCCACCACACTGCCATAGATAGGCATTGTGTGACCACATCCACCATGGTAACATAGATAGGCATTGTGTGATCATTTCCATCATGCTGCCATAGATAGGCATTGTGTGACCATGCCAATCATGGTGCCAGAGACAGGCATTGTGTGGGCATACCCATCACGCTGCCATAGATAGGCTTTGTGTGACCATATTCATCACACTGCCATAGATAGGCATTGTGTAACCATATCCATCATGGGTCCATAGATAGGCATTGTGTGACCATACCCAGCATGTTGCCATAGATATGCATTGTGTGAACATACCCATCACACTGTCATAGATAGGCATTGTTTGACCATACCCATCACACTGTCATCGATAGGCATTGGTGTGACCATACCTAGCATGGGCTCATAGAACAGGATTATGTGACCATACCCAGCATGTTGCCATAGATATGCATTGTTTGACCATACACATCACTGCCATAGACAGGCATTGTGTGACCATAACCACTACACTGCAATAGGTAGGCATTTTTTGACCATACCCATGCTTCCATAATAGGCATTGTGTGACCAGACACATCATGCTGCCATAGATAGGCATTGTGTGACCATGCCAATCATGGTGCCAGAGACAGACATTGCATGGGCATACCCATCACGCTGCCATAGATAGGCTTTCTGTGGCCATATCCATCACACTGCCATAGATAGGCATTGTGTAACCATATCAATCATGGGTCCATAAATAGGCACTGTGTGACGATACTCAGCATGTTGCCATAGATATGCATTGTGCGACCATACCCATCACTCTGCCATAGATAGGCATTGTGTGATCATACCCATCATGGTGTCATAGATAGGCATTCTGTGACATACCCATCACACTGCCATAGATAGGCTTTGTTTGACCATATCCATCACACTGTTATAGATAGGCATTGTGTGACCATACCCATCTTTGTGCCATAGACAGGCATTGTGTTATCATACCCACCACACTGCCATAGATAGGCATTGTGTGACCACATCCACCATGGTGACATAGATAGGCATTGTGTGATCATTCCCATCATGCTGCCATAGATAGGCATTATGTGACCATGCCAATCATGGTGCCAGAGACAGGCATTGTGTGGGCATACCCATCATGCTGCCATAGATAGGCTTTGTGTGACCATATCCATCACACTGCCATTGATAGGCATTGTGTAACCATATCCATCATGGGACCATAGATAGGCACTGTGTGACGATACTCAGCATGTTGCCATAGATATGCATTGTGTAACCATACCCATCACTCTGCCATAGATAGGCATTATGTGACCATACCCATCATGGTGCCATAGATAGGCATTGTGTGACCATATCCATCACACTGTTATAGATAGGCATTGTGTGACCATACCCATCTTTGTGCCATAGACAGGCATTGTGTTACCATACCCACCACACTGCCATAGATAGGCATTGTGTGACCACATCCACCATGGTAACATAGATAGGCATTGTGTGATCATTTCCATCATGCTGCCATAGATAGGCATTGTGTGACCATGCCAATCATGGTGCCAGAGACAGGCATTGTGTGGGCATACCCATCACGCTGCCATAGATAGGCTTTGTGTGACCATATTCATCACACTGCCATAGATAGGCATTGTGTAACCATATCCATCATGGGTCCATAGATAGGCATTGTGTGACCATACCCAGCATGTTGCCATAGATATGCATTGTGTGAACATACCCATCACACTGTCATAGATAGGCATTGTTTGACCATACCCATCACACTGTCATCGATAGGCATTGGTGTGACCATACCTAGCATGGGCTCATAGAACAGGATTATGTGACCATACCCAGCATGTTGCCATAGATATGCATTGTTTGACCATACACATCACGCTGCCATAGACAGGCATTGTGTGACCATAACCACTACACTGCAATAGGTAGGCATTTTTTGACCATACCCATGCTTCCATAATAGGCATTGTGTGACCAGACACATCATGCTGCCATAGATAGGCATTGTGTGACCATGCCAATCATGGTGCCAGAGACAGACATTGCATGGGCATACCCATCACGCTGCCATAGATAGGCTTTCTGTGGCCATATCCATCACACTGCCATAGATAGGCATTGTGTAACCATATCAATCATGGGTCCATAAATAGGCACTGTGTGACGATACTCAGCATGTTGCCATAGATATGCATTGTGCGACCATACCCATCACTCTGCCATAGATAGGCATTGTGTGATCATACCCATCATGGTGTCATAGATAGGCATTGTGTGACCATACCCATCATGGTGCCATAGATAGGCATTGTGTGACCATATCCATCACACTGTTATAGATAGGCATTGTGTGACCATACCCATCTTTGTGCCATAGACAGGCATTGTGTTATCATACCCACCACACTGCCATAGATAGGCATTGTGTGACCACATCCACCATGGTGACATAGATAGGCATTGTGTGATCATTCCCATCATGCTGCCATAGATAGGCATTATGTGACCATGCCAATCATGGTGCCAGAGACAGGCATTGTGTGGGCATACCCATCACACTGCCATAGATAGGCTTTGTGTGATCATATCTATCACACTGCCATAGATAGGAATTGTGTAATCATATCCATCATGGGTCCATAGATAGGCATTGTGTGACCATACCCATCATGTTGCCATAGATATGAATTGTGTGATCATACCCATCACACTGTCATAGATAGGCATTGTTTGACCATAGCCATCACACTGCCATCGATAGGCATTGTGTGACCATACCTAGCATGGGCTCATAGAAAGAGATTATGTGACCATACCCAGCATGTTGCCATAGATAGGCTTAGTGTGGCCATACGCATCACACTATCATAGACAGGCTTTGTGTGACCATAACCACTACACTGCAATAGGTAGGCATTGTGTGACCATACCCATGCTTCCATAATAGGCATTGTGTGACCATACCCATCACACTGTCATAGATAGGCATTGTTTGACCATACCCATCTCACTGCCATCGATTGGCATTGTGTGACCATACCCATGCTTCCATAATAGGCATTGTGTGACCATACCTATCATGGTGCCATAGATATGCATTGTGTGACCATACACATCACCCTGCCATAGATAGACATTGTGTGACCATGACAATCATGGTGCCAGAGTCAGAGACAGGCATTGTGTGGGCATACCCATCATGCTGCCATAGATAGGCTTTGTGTGACCATATCCATCACACTGCCATTGATAGGCATTGTGTAACCATATCCATCATGGGACCATAGATAGGCACTGTGTGACGATACTCAGCATGTTGCCATAGATATGCATTGTGTAACCATACCCATCACTCTGCCATAGATAGGCATTATGTGACCATACCCATCATGGTGCCATAGATAGGCATTGTGTGACCATATCCATCACACTGTTATAGATAGGCATTGTGTGACCATACCCATCTTTGTGCCATAGACAGGCATTGTGTTACCATACCCACCACACTGCCATAGATAGGCATTGTGTGACCACATCCACCATGGTAACATAGATAGGCATTGTGTGATCATTTCCATCATGCTGCCATAGATAGGCATTGTGTGACCATGCCAATCATGGTGCCAGAGACAGGCATTGTGTGGGCATACCCATCACGCTGCCATAGATAGGCTTTGTGTGACCATATTCATCACACTGCCATAGATAGGCATTGTGTAACCATATCCATCATGGGTCCATAGATAGGCATTGTGTGACCATACCCAGCATGTTGCCATAGATATGCATTGTGTGAACATACCCATCACACTGTCATAGATAGGCATTGTTTGACCATACCCATCACACTGTCATCGATAGGCATTGGTGTGACCATACCTAGCATGGGCTCATAGAACAGGATTATGTGACCATACCCAGCATGTTGCCATAGATATGCATTGTTTGACCATACACATCACGCTGCCATAGACAGGCATTGTGTGACCATAACCACTACACTGCAATAGGTAGGCATTTTTTGACCATACCCATGCTTCCATAATAGGCATTGTGTGACCAGACACATCATGCTGCCATAGATAGGCATTGTGTGACCATGCCAATCATGGTGCCAGAGACAGACATTGCATGGGCATACCCATCACGCTGCCATAGATAGGCTTTCTGTGGCCATATCCATCACACTGCCATAGATAGGCATTGTGTAACCATATCAATCATGGGTCCATAAATAGGCACTGTGTGATGATACTCAGCATGTTGCCATAGATATGCATTGTGCGACCATACCCATCACTCTGCCATAGATAGGCATTGTGTGATCATACCCATCATGGTGTCATAGATAGGCATTCTGTGACATACCCATCACACTGCCATAGATAGGCTTTGTTTGACCATACCCATCACACTCCCATCGATAGGCATTGTGTGACCATACCTAGCATGGGTTCATAGATAGGGATTGTGTGACCACACCCAGCATGTTGTCATAGATAGGCATTGTGTGACCATACCCATCATGGTGTCATAGATAGGCATTCTGTGACATACCCATCACACTGCCATAGATAGGCTTTGTTTGACCATACCCATCACACTCCCATCGATAGGCATTGTGTGACCATACCTAGCATGGGTTCATAGATAGGGATTGTGTGACCATACCAAGCATGTTGCCATAGATAGGCATTGTGCGACCATACCCATCACACTGTCATAGATAGGCACTGTGTGACCATACCCATCATGGTGCCATAGATAGGCATTGTGTGATTATACCCATCCCACTTCCATAGATAGGCAGTGTGTGACCATGCCAATCATGGTGCCATAGCAGGCATTGCGTGAGCATATCCATCACAGTGTCATAGACAGGCTTTGTGTGACAATATCCATCACACTGCCATAGATAGGCATTGTGTGACCATATCCATCATGGGTCCATAGATAGGCATTGTGTGACCATACCCATCATGGTGCCATAGATAGGCATTGTGTGACCATATCCATCACACTGTTATAGATAGGCATTGTGTGACCATACCCATCTTTGTGCCATAGACAGGCATTGTGTTATCATACCCACCACACTGCCATAGATAGGCATTGTGTGACCACATCCACCATGGTGACATAGATAGGCATTGTGTGATCATTCCCATCATGCTGCCATAGATAGGCATTATGTGACCATGCCAATCATGGTGCCAGAGACAGGCATTGTGTGGGCATACCCATCACTCTGCCATAGATAGGCTTTGTGTGACCATATCCATCATACTGCCATAGGTAGGCATTGTGTAACCATATCTATCATGGGTCCATAGATAGGCATTGTGTGACCATGCCCAGCATGTTGCCATAGATATGCATTGTGTGACCATACCCATCACACTGTCATAGATAGGCATTGTTTGACCATACCCATCACACTGCCATCGATAGGCATTGTGTGACCATACCCATGCTTCCATAATAGGCATTGTGTGACCATACCCATCATGGTGCCATAGATATGCATTGTGTGACCATACACATCACCCTGCCATAGATAGACATTGTGTGACCATGCCAATCATGGTGCCAGAGACAGGCATTGTGTGGGCATACCCATCACGCTGCCATAGATAGGCTTTGTGTGACCACATCCATCACACTGCCATAGATAGTCATTGTGTAACCATATCCATCATGGGTCCATAGATAGGCAGTGTGTGACGATACTCAGCATGTTGCCATAGATATGCATTATGTGACCATACCCATCTCTCTGCCATAGATAGGCATTGTGTGACCATATCCATCATGGGTCCATAGATAGGCATTGTGTGACCATACCCATCATGGTGCCATAGATAGGCATTGCGTGACAATATCCATCACACTGTTATAGAAAGGCATTGTGTGACCATATCCATCTTTGTGCCATAGACAGGCATTGTGTTACCATACCCACCACACTGCCATAGATAGGCATTGTGTGACCACATACACCATGGTGACATAGGCATTGTGTGGTCATTCCCATCATGCTGCCATAGATAGGCATTGTGTGACCATGCCAATCATGGTGCCAGAGACAGGCATTGTGTGGGCATACCCATCACGCTGCCATAGATAGGCTTTTTGTGACCATATCCATCACACTGCCATAGATAGGCATTGTGTAACCATATCCATCATGGGTCTATAGATAGGCATTGTGTGACCATACCCCGCATGTTGCCATAGATATGCATTGTGTGACCATACCCATCACACTGTCATAGATAGGCATTGTTTGACCATACCCATCACACTGCCATCGATAGGCATTGTGTGACCATACCTAGCATGGGCTCATAGAAAGGAAATATGTGACCATACACAGCATGTTGCCATAGATAGGCTTAGTGTGACCATACCCATCACACTAACATAGACAGGCATTGTGTGACCATAACCACTACTCTGCAATAGGTAGGCATTGTGTGACCATACCTATGCTTCCATAATAGGCATTGTTTGACCATACCCATCATGGTGCCATAGATATACATTGTGTGACCATACACATCATGCTGCCATAGATAGGCATTTTGCGACCATGCCAGCCATGGTGCCAGAGACAGGCATTGTGTGGGCATACCCATCATGCTGCCATAGATAGGCTTTGTGTGGCCATATCCATCACACTGCCATAGATAGGCATTGTGTAACCATATCCATCATGGGTCCATAGATAGGCACTGTGTGACGATACTCAGCATGTTGCCATAGATAGGCATTGTGTGACCATACTCATCACTCTGCCATAGATAGGCATTGTGTGATCATACCCATCATGGTGTCATAGATAGGCATTGTGTGACCATATCCATCACACTGTTATAGATAGGCATTGTGTGATGATACCCATCATGGTGTCATAGATAGGCATTGTGTAACAATATCCATCACACTGCCATAGATAGGCATTATTTGACCATATTCATTATAGGTCCATAGACAGGCATTGTGTGACCATACCCAGCATGTTGCCATAGATATGCATTGTTTGACCATACATATCACACTGCCATAGATAGGCATTCTGTGACATACCTATCACACTGCCATAGATAGGCTTTGTTTGACCATACCCGTCACACTCCCATCGATAGGCATTGTGTTACCATACCTAGCATGGGTTCATAGATAGGGATTGTGTGACCACACCCAGCATGTTGTCATGGATAGGCATTGTGTGACCATACCCATCATGGTGCCATAGATAGGCATTGTGTGATTATACTCATCACACTGCCATAGATAGGTATTGTGTGACCATGCCAATCATGGTGCCATAGCAGGCATTGCATGAGCATATACATCACACTACCATAGACAGGCTTTGTGTGACAATATCCATCACACTGCCATAAATAGGCATTGTGTGACCATATCCATTACACTGTTATAGATAGGCATTGTGTGACCATTCCCATCTTTGTGCCATAGACAGGCATTGTGTTACCATACCCACCACACTGCCATAGATAGGCATTGTGTGACCACATCCACTATGGTGACATAGAAAGGCATTGTGTGATCATTCCCATCACGCTGCCATAGATAGGTATTCTGTGACCATGCCAATCATGGTGCCAGAGACAGGCATTGTGTGGGCATACCCATCACACTGCCATAGATAGGCTTTGTGTGACCATATCCATCACACTGCCATAGATAGGCATTGTGCAACCATATCCATCATGAGTCCATAGATAGGCATTGTGTGACCATACCCAGCATGTTGCCATAGATATGCATTGTTTGACCATACCCATCACACTGCCATCGATAGGCTTTGTGTGACCATACCTAGCATGGGCTCATAGAAAGGGATTATGTGACCATACCCAGCATGTTGCCATAGATAGGCTTAGTGTGACCATACCCATCACATTAACACAGACAGGCATTGTGTGACCATAACCACTACTCTGCAATAGGTAGGCATTGTTTGACCATTCCCATCATGCTGCTATAGACAGGCATTGCGCGAGCATACCCATCATGCTGCCATAGATAAGGATTGTGTGACAATACCCATCACACTGCCATAGATGGGCATTGTGTGGCCATAACCATTACATTGCCAAAGATAGGCATTGTGTGACCATACCTATCTTTCTATAGTAGATAGGCATTGTGTGACCATATCCATCATGGGTCCATAGATAGGCATTGTGTGACCATACTCATCATACTGCCATAGATAAGCATTGTGTGAAAATACCTATCACATTGCCATAGATAGGCATTTTGTGACCATACCTATCCTTCTATAGTAGATAGGCATTGTGTGATCATATCCAGCATGTTGCCATAGACATGCATTGTTTGACCATACACATAACACTGCCATAGATAGGCATTGTGTGACCATACGCATCCTTCTATAGTAGATAGGCATTGTGTAACCATATCCATTATGGGTCTATAGATAGGCATTCAGTGACCATACCCAGCATGTTGCCATAGATATGCATTATGTGACCGTACACATCACACTGCCATAGATAGGCACTGTGTAACCATGCCCATCACACTGCCATAGATAGTAATTGTGTGAACATGCCAATCATGGTGCCATAGCAGGCATTGTGTGAGCATACCCATCACACTGCCATTGATAGGCTTTGTGTGACAATATCCATCACACTGCCATAGATATGCATTGCGTGACAATATCCATCATGGGTCCATAGATAGGCATTGTGTGACCATACCCAGCATGTTGCCATACATAAGCATTGTGTGACCATACCCATCACTCTGCCATAAATAGGCATTGTGTGACCATACCCATCATGGTGCTATAGATATGCATTGTGTGACCATATCCATCACACTGTTATAGATAGGCATTGTGTGACCATACGCATCATGGTGCCATAGACAGGCATTGTGTTACCATGCCCACCACACTGCCATAGACAGGCATTGTGCGACCACATCCACCATGGTGCCATAGACAGGCATTGTGTGTACCTATCACGCTGTCATAGATCTGCATTGTGTGACCATGCCAATCATGATGCCATAGACAGGCATTGTTTGGACATACCCATCATGCTGCCATAGATAGGCTTTGTGTGACAATATCCATCACACTGCCGTAGATAAGAATTGTGTGACCATAGCCATCATGGGTCCATAGATAGGCATTATGTGACCATACCCAACATTTTGCCATAGATATGCATTGTGTGACCATACCCATCACACTGGCATAGATAGGCATTGTTTGACCATAGCCATCACACTGCCATCGATAGGCATTGTGTGACCATACCTAGCATGGGTTCATAGATAGGGATTGTGTGACTATACCCAGCATGTTGCTATAGATAGGCATAATGTGACCATACCCATCACACTGACATAGACAGGCAATGTGTGACCATACCTATGTTTCTATAATAGGCATTGTGTGACCATATCCATCATGGTGCCATAGATATACATTGTGTGACCATACCCATCATGCTGCCATAGCTAGGCATTGTGTGACCATACCCATCACTCTGCCATAGATAGACACTGTGTGACCATACCGATCATGATGCCATAGATAGGCATTGTGCGACCATGCCAATCATGGTGCCAGAGACAGGCATTGTGTGGGCATACCCATCACGCTGCCATAGATAGGCTTTGTGTGACCATATCCATCATACTGCCATAGATAGGCATTGTGTATCCATATCCATCATGGGTCCATAGATAGGCATTGTGTGACCTTGCCCAGCATGTTGCCATAGATATGCATTGTGTGACCATACCCATCACACTGTCATAGATAGGCATTGTTTGACCATACCCATCACACTGCCATCGATTGGCATTGTGTGACCATACCCATGCTTCCATAATAGGCATTGTATGACCATACCCATCATGGTGCCATAGATATGCATTGTGTGACCATACACATCACCCTGCCATAGATAGACATTGTGTGACCATGCCAATCATGGTGCCAGAGACAGGCATTGTGTGGGCATACCCATCACGCTGCCATAGATAGGCTTTGTGTGACCATATCTATCACACTGCCATAGATAGGCATTGTGTAACCATATCCATCATGGGTCCATAGATAGGCAGTGTGTGACGATACTCAGCATGTTGCCATAGATATGCATTATGTGACCATACCCATCTCTCTGCCATAGATAGGCATTGTGTGACCATATCCATCATGGGTCCATAGATAGGCATTGTGTGACCATACCCATCATGGTGCCATAGATAGGCATTGCGTGACAATATCCATCACACTGTTATAGATAGGCATTGTGTGACCATATCCATCTTTGTGCCATAGACAGGCATTGTGTTACCATACCCACCACACTGCCATAGATAGGCATTGTGTGACCACATTGGTGACATAGGCATTGTGTGGTCATTCCCATCATGCTGCCATAGATAGGCATTGTGTGACCATGCCAATCATGGTGCCAGAGACAGGCATTGTGTGGGCATTCCCATCATGCTGCCATAGATAGGCTTTTGTGACCATATCCATCACACTGCCATAGATAGGCATTGTGTAACCATATCCATCATGGGTCTATAGATAGGCATTGTGTGACCATACCTCGCATGTTGCCATAGATATGCATTGTGTGACCATACCCATCACACTGTCATAGATAGGCATTGTTTGACCATACCCATCACACTGCCATCGATAGGCATTGTGTGACCATACCTAGCATGGGCTCATAGAAAGGGAATATGTGACCATACCCAGCATGTTGCCATAGATAGGCTTAGTGTGACCATACCCATCACACTAACATAGACAGGCATTGTGTGACCATAACCACTACTCTGCAATAGGTAGGCATTGTGTGACCATACCTATGCTTCCATAATAGGCATTGTGTGACCATACCCATCATGGTGCCATAGATATACATTGTGTGACCATACACATCATGCTGCCATAGATAGGCATTTTGCGACAATGCCAGTCATGGTGCCAGAGACAGGCATTGTGTGGGCATACCCATCACGCTGCCATAGATAGGCTTTGTGTGGCCATATCCATCACACTGCCATAGATAGGCATTGTGTAACCATATCCATCATGGGTCCATAGATAGGCACTGTGTGACGATACTCAGCATGTTGCCATAGATAGGCATTGTGTGACCATACTCATCACTCTGCCATAGATAGGCATTGTGTGATCATACCCATCATGGTGTCATAGATAGGCATTGTGTGACCATATCCATCACACTGTTATAGATAGGCATTGTGTGATGATACCCATCATGGTGTCGTAGATAGGCATTGTGTGACAATATCCATCACACTGCCATAGATAGGCATTATTTGACCATATTCATTATAGGTCCATAGACAGGCATTGTGTGACCATACCCAGCATGTTGCCATAGATATGCATTGTTTGACCATACACATCACACTGCCATAGATAGGCATTCTGTGACATACCCATCACACTGCCATAGATAGGCTTTGTTTGACCATACCCATCACACTCCCATCGATAGGCATTGTGTGACCATACCTAGCATGGGTTCATAGATAGGGATTGTGTGACCACACCCAGCATGTTGTCATAGATAGGCATTGTGTGACCATACCCATCATGGTGCCATAGATAGGCATTGTGTGATTATACTCATCACACTGCCATAGATAGGTATTGTGTGACCATGCCAATCATGGTGCCATAGCAGGCATTGCATGAGCATATACATCACACTGCCATAGACAGGCTTTATGTGACAATATCCATCACACTGCCATAGATAGGCATTGTGTGACCATATCCATCATGGGTCCATAGATAGGCATTGTGTGACCATACCCATCATGGTGCCATAAATAGGCATTGTGTGACCATATCCATCACACTGTTATAGATAGGTATTGTGTGACCATTCCCATCTTTGTGCCATAGACAGGCATTGTGTACCATACCCACCACATTGCCATAGATAGGCATTGTGCAACCATATCCATCATGAGTCCATAGATAGGCATTGTGTGACCATACCCAGCATGTTGCCATAGATATGCATTGTTTGACCATACCCATCACACTGCCATCGATAGGCATTGTGTGACCATACCTAGCATGGGCTCATAGAAAGGGATTATTTGACCATACCCAGCATGTTGCCATAGATAGGCTTAGTGTGACCATACCCATCACATTAACACAGACAGGCATTGTGTGACCATAACCACTACACTGCAATAGGTAGGCATTGTGTGACCATACCCATCATGGAGCCATAGATATGCATTGTGTGACCATACACATCACCCTGTCATAGATAGACATTGTGTGACCATGCCCATCAGACTACCATAGATAGACATTATGTGACCATACCGATCATGGTACCATAGATAGGCTGTGTGTGACCATACCCATCATGGTACCATAGACAGGCATTGTTTGACCATTCCCATCATGCTGCCATAGACAGGCATTGTGTGAGCATACCCATCATGCTGCCATAGATAGGGATTGTGTGACAATACCCATCACACTGCCATAGATGGGCATTGTGTGGCCATAACCATTACATTGCCAAAGATAGGCATTGTGTGACCATACCTATCTTTCTATAGTAGATAGGCATTGTGTGACCATATCCATCATGGGTCCATAGATAGGCATTGTGTGACCATACTCATCATACTGCCATAGATAAGCATTGTGTTAAAATACCCATCACATTGCCATAGATAGGCATTTTGTGGCCATAACCATCAAATTGCCATACAT
The DNA here is from genome assembly GCF_019279795.1 of Protopterus annectens. Lineage (NCBI taxonomy): Eukaryota > Metazoa > Chordata > Ceratodontiformes > Protopteridae > Protopterus > Protopterus annectens. The sequence continues at coordinate 44,955,166 of NC_056748.1, read as the reverse complement.
AGGCATTGTGTGACCATACCTATCCTTCTATAGTAGATAGGCATTGTGTGATCATATCCAGCATGTTGCCATAGACATGCATTGTGTGACCATACACATAACACTGCCATAGATAGGCATTGTGTGACCATACGCATCCTTCTATAGTAGATAGGCATTGTGTAACCATATCCATTATGGGTCTATAGATAGGCATTCTGTGACCATACCCAGCATGTTGCCATAGATATGCATTATGTGACCATGCACATCACACTGCCATAGATAGGCACTGTGTAACCATGCCCATCACACTGCCATAGATAGTAATTTTGTGAACATGCCAATCATGGTGCCATAGCAGGCATTGTGTGAGCATACCCATCACACTGCCATTGATAGGCTTTGTGTGACAATACCCATCACACTGCCATAGATATGCATTGCATGACAATATCCATCATGGGTCCATAGATAGGCATTGTGTGACCATACACAGCATGTTGCCATACATAAGCATTGTGTGACCATACCCATCACTCTGCCATAAATAGGCATTGTGTGACCATACCCATCATGGTGCTATAGATATGCATTGTGTGACCATATCCATCACACTGTTATAGATAGGCATTGTGTGACCATACGCATCATGGTGCCATAGACAGGCATTGTGTTACCATGCCCACCACACTGCCATAGACAGGCATTGTGCGACCACATCCACCATGGTGCCATAGACAGGCATTGTGTGTACCTATCACGCTGTCATAGATCTGCATTGTGTGACCATGCCAATCATGATGCCATAGACAGGCATTGTTTGGGCATACCCATCATGCTGCCATAGATAGGCTTTGTGTGACAATATCCATCACACTGCCGTAGATAAGAATTGTGTGACCATAGCCATCATGGGTCCATAGATAGGCATTATGTGACCATACCCAACATTTTGCCATAGATATGCATTGTGTGACCATACCCATCACACTGGCATAGATAGGCATTGTTTGACCATAGCCATCACACTGCCATCGATAGGCATTGTGTGACCATACCTAGCATGGGTTCATAGATAGGGATTGTGTGACTATACCCAGCATGTTGCTATAGATAGGCATAATGTGACCATACCCATCACACTGACATAGACAGGCAATGTGTGACCATACCTATGTTTCTATAATAGGCATTGTGTGACCATATCCATCATGGTGCCATAGATATACATTGTGTGACCATACCCATCATGCTGCCATAGATAGGCATTGTGTGACCATACCCATCACTCTGCCATAGATAGACACTGTGTGACCATACCGATCATGATGCCATAGATAGGCATTGTGCGACCATGCCAATCATGGTGCCAGAGACAGGCATTGTGTGGGCATACCCATCACGCTGCCATAGATAGGCTTTGTGTGACCATATCCATCATACTGCCATAGATAGGCATTGTGTATCCATATCCATCATGGGTCCATAGATAGGCATTGTGTGACCTTGCCCAGCATGTTGCCATAGATATGCATTGTGTGACCATACCCATCACACTGTCATAGATAGGCATTGTTTGACCATACCCATCACACTGCCATCGATTGGCATTGTGTGACCATACCCATGCTTCCATAATAGGCATTGTATGACCATACCCATCATGGTGCCATAGATATGCATTGTGTGACCATACACATCACCCTGCCATAGATAGACATTGTGTGACCATGCCAATCATGGTGCCAGAGACAGGCATTGTGTGGGCATACCCATCACGCTGCCATAGATAGGCTTTGTGTGACCATATCTATCACACTGCCATAGATAGGCATTGTGTAACCATATCCATCATGGGTCCATAGATAGGCAGTGTGTGACGATACTCAGCATGTTGCCATAGATATGCATTATGTGACCATACCCATCTCTCTGCCATAGATAGGCATTGTGTGACCATATCCATCATGGGTCCATAGATAGGCATTGTGTGACCATACCCATCATGGTGCCATAGATAGGCATTGCGTGACAATATCCATCACACTGTTATAGATAGGCATTGTGTGACCATATCCATCTTTGTGCCATAGACAGGCATTGTGTTACCATACCCACCACACTGCCATAGATAGGCATTGTGTGACCACATTGGTGACATAGGCATTGTGTGGTCATTCCCATCATGCTGCCATAGATAGGCATTGTGTGACCATGCCAATCATGGTGCCAGAGACAGGCATTGTGTGGGCATTCCCATCATGCTGCCATAGATAGGCTTTTTGTGACCATATCCATCACACTGCCATAGATAGGCATTGTGTAACCATATCCATCATGGGTCTATAGATAGGCATTGTGTGACCATACCTCGCATGTTGCCATAGATATGCATTGTGTGACCATACCCATCACACTGTCATAGATAGGCATTGTTTGACCATACCCATCACACTGCCATCGATAGGCATTGTGTGACCATACCTAGCATGGGCTCATAGAAAGGGAATATGTGACCATACCCAGCATGTTGCCATAGATAGGCTTAGTGTGACCATACCCATCACACTAACATAGACAGGCATTGTGTGACCATAACCACTACTCTGCAATAGGTAGGCATTGTGTGACCATACCTATGCTTCCATAATAGGCATTGTGTGACCATACCCATCATGGTGCCATAGATATACATTGTGTGACCATACACATCATGCTGCCATAGATAGGCATTTTGCGACAATGCCAGTCATGGTGCCAGAGACAGGCATTGTGTGGGCATACCCATCACGCTGCCATAGATAGGCTTTGTGTGGCCATATCCATCACACTGCCATAGATAGGCATTGTGTAACCATATCCATCATGGGTCCATAGATAGGCACTGTGTGACGATACTCAGCATGTTGCCATAGATAGGCATTGTGTGACCATACTCATCACTCTGCCATAGATAGGCATTGTGTGATCATACCCATCATGGTGTCATAGATAGGCATTGTGTGACCATATCCATCACACTGTTATAGATAGGCATTGTGTGATGATACCCATCATGGTGTCGTGATAGGCATTGTGTGACAATATCCATCACACTGCCATAGATAGGCATTATTTGACCATATTCATTATAGGTCCATAGACAGGCATTGTGTGACCATACCCAGCATGTTGCCATAGATATGCATTGTTTGACCATACACATCACACTGCCATAGATAGGCATTCTGTGACATACCCATCACACTGCCATAGATAGGCTTTGTTTGACCATACCCATCACACTCCCATCGATAGGCATTGTGTGACCATACCTAGCATGGGTTCATAGATAGGGATTGTGTGACCACACCCAGCATGTTGTCATAGATAGGCATTGTGTGACCATACCCATCATGGTGCCATAGATAGGCATTGTGTGATTATACTCATCACACTGCCATAGATAGGTATTGTGTGACCATGCCAATCATGGTGCCATAGCAGGCATTGCATGAGCATATACATCACACTGCCATAGACAGGCTTTATGTGACAATATCCATCACACTGCCATAGATAGGCATTGTGTGACCATATCCATCATGGGTCCATAGATAGGCATTGTGTGACCATACCCATCATGGTGCCATAAATAGGCATTGTGTGACCATATCCATCACACTGTTATAGATAGGTATTGTGTGACCATTCCCATCTTTGTGCCATAGACAGGCATTGTGTTACCATACCCACCACACTGCCATAGATAGGCATTGTGCAACCATATCCATCATGAGTCCATAGATAGGCATTGTGTGACCATACCCAGCATGTTGCCATAGATATGCATTGTTTGACCATACCCATCACACTGCCATCGATAGGCATTGTGTGACCATACCTAGCATGGGCTCATAGAAAGGGATTATTTGACCATACCCAGCATGTTGCCATAGATAGGCTTAGTGTGACCATACCCATCACATTAACACAGACAGGCATTGTGTGACCATAACCACTACACTGCAATAGGTAGGCATTGTGTGACCATACCCATCATGGAGCCATAGATATGCATTGTGTGACCATACACATCACCCTGTCATAGATAGACATTGTGTGACCATGCCCATCAGACTACCATAGATAGACATTATGTGACCATACCGATCATGGTACCATAGATAGGCTGTGTGTGACCATACTCATCATTGTACCATAGACAGGCATTGTTTGACCATTCCCATCATGCTGCCATAGACAGGCATTGTGTGAGCATACCCATCATGCTGCCATAGATAGGGATTGTGTGACAATACCCATCACACTGCCATAGATGGGCATTGTGTGGCCATAACCATTACATTGCCAAAGATAGGCATTGTGTGACCATACCTATCTTTCTATAGTGGATAGGCATTGTGTGACCATATCCATCATGGGTCCATAGATAGGCATTGTGTGACCATACTCATCATACTGCCATAGATAAGCATTGTGTTAAAATACCCATCACATTGCCATAGATAGGCATTTTGTGGCCATAACCATCAAATTGCCATACATAGGCATTGTGTGACCATACCTATCCTTCTATAGTAGATAGGCATTGTGTGATCATATCCAGCATGTTGCCATAGACATGCATTGTGTGACCATACACATAACACTGCCATAGATAGGCATTGTGTGACCATACGCATCCTTCTATAGTAGATAGGCATTGTGTAACCATATCCATTATGGGTCTATGGATAGGCATTCTGTGACCATACCCAGCATGTTGCCATAGATATGCATTATGTGACCATGCACATCACACTGCCATAGATAGGCACTGTGTAACCATGCCCATCACACTGCCATAGATAGTAATTTTGTGAACATGCCAATCATGGTGCCATAGCAGGCATTGTGTGAGCATACCCATCACACTGCCATTGATAGGCTTTGTGTGACAATACCCATCACACTGCCATAGATATGCATTGCATGACAATATCCATCATGGGTCCATAGATAGGCATTGTGTGACCATACACAGCATGTTGCCATACATAAGCATTGTGTGACCATACCCATCACTCTGCCATAAATAGGCATTGTGTGACCATACCCATCATGGTGCTATAGATATGCATTGTGTGACCATATCCATCACACTGTTATAGATAGGCATTGTGTGACCAAACGCATCATGGTGCCATAGACAGGCATTGTGTTACCATGCCCACCACACTGCCATAGACAGGCATTGTGCGACCACATCCACCATGGTGCCATAGACAGGCATTGTGTGTACCTATCACGCTGTCATAGATAGGCATTGTGTGACCATGTCAATCATGATGCCATAGACAGGCATTGTTTGGGCATACCCATCATGCTGCCATAGATAGGCTTTGTGTGACAATATCCATCACACTGCCGTAGATAAGAATTGTGTGACCATAGCCATCATGGGTCCATAGATAGGCATTATGTGACCATACCCAACATTTTGCCATAGATATGCATTGTGTGACCATACCCATCACACTGGCATAGATAGGCATTGTTTGACCATAGCCATCACACTGCCATCGATAGGCATTGTGTGACCATACCTAGCATGGGTTCATAGATAGGGATTGTGTGACTATACCCAGCATGTTGCTATAGATAGGCATAATGTGACCATACCCATCACACTGACATAGACAGGCAATGTGTGACCATACCTATGTTTCTATAATAGGCATTGTGTGACCATATCCATCATGGTGCCATAGATATACATTGTGTGACCATACCCATCATGCTGCCATAGATAGGCATTGTGTGACCATACCCATCACTCTGCCATAGATAGGCACTGTGTGACCATACCGATCATGATGCCATAGATAGGCATTGTGTGACCATTCCCATCATGCTGGCATAGACAGGTATTGTGCGAGCATTCCCACCATGCTGCCATAGATAAGGATTGTGTGACAATACCCATCACACTGCCATAGATAGACATTGTGCTACGATAACCATCACGGTGCCATAGATAGGCATTGTGTGACCATACTCATCACACTGTCATAGATAAGCATTGTGTGAAAATACCCATCACATCACCATAGTTAGGCATTCTGTGACCATAACCATCACACTGCCATAGATAGGCATTGTGTGACCATATCCCTCCTTCTATAGTAGATAGGCATTGTGTGACCATATCCATCATGTGTCTTTAGATAATCATTGTGTGACCATACGCAGCATGTTACCATAGATGTGAATTGTGTGACCATATACATCACTGCACCAGATAGAATATTACCATGCACCCCCATCACACTGTCATAGATAAGCATTGTGTGACCATACCCATCACACTGCTTTAGATAGGCATTGTGTGACCATACCCATCATGGTACCATAGATAGGCATTGTGTGACCATACCTATCACCCTGACAAAGATAGGCATTGTGGGACCATACCCATCATGGTGCCATTGATAGGCATTGTGTGACAATACCCATCATGCTGCCATAGACAGGCATTGTGTGAGCATAGATATCATGCTGACATAGGTAAGCATTGTGTGACAATGCCCATCACACTGCCATAGATAGGCATTGTGTGACCATACCCATCACGCTGTCATAGATAGACAATATGTGATCATACCCATCACCCTGTCATAGATAGGCATTGTATGACCATAAAGATCATGGTGCCATAGATATGCATTGTGTGACTATACCCATCATGGTGCCTTAGATAGGCATTGTGTGACCATACCCATCATGCTGCAATAGATAGGCATTGTATGACTGTACCCATCACACTGCCATAGATAGGCATTGTGTGACCATACCCATCATGGTGCAATAGATAGGCATTATGTGACTGTACCCATCACACTGCCATAGATAGGCATTGTGTGACCATACACATCACACTGCCATAGTTAGGCATTGTGTGAAAATTGCCATCATGGTGCCATAGATAGGCATTGTGTGACCATACCCATCATGCTGCCAATACCTAGGCATTGTGTGACCATACCCATCACACTGCCATAGATAGGCATTGTGTGACCATACCCATTACACTGCCGTAGATAGGCACTGTATGACCATACCCATCGTTTTTTAACAGATAAGCATTGTGTGACCATATCTATCATGGGTCCATAGATAGGCATTGTATGACCACACTTACCATAGTGCTATAGATAAGCATAATGTGACCATAGCCATTATGCTGCCATAGATACGATTTGTGTAAGAATACCCATCACACTGCCATAGACAGGCATTGTGTGATCATACCATCATTGGTCCATAGATAGGCATTGTGTGACCATACTCAGTATGTTGCCAAAGACAGGTATTGTTTGACCATACCCATCCTTCTATAATAGATAGACATTGGGTGACTATATCCATCATGGTGCCATAGATCTACATTGTGTGACCATACCCATCATGCTGTCATGGATAAGCATTGTGTGACCATATCCATCATGGGTCCATATATACGCATTGTGTGACCATACCCATCATGCTGCCATAGATAGGCCTTGTGTGACCATACCCATCATGGTGCCATAGATAGGCATTGTTTGACCATATCCATCACACTGTTATAGCTAGGCATTGTGTGACCACATCCATCATGGTGCCATAGATAGGCATTGTGTGATCATACCCATCACACTGCCATAGACAGACATTGTGTGACCATGCCAGTCATGGTGCCATAGACAGGCATTGTGTGTGCATACCCATCACGGTGCCATAGATAAGCCTTGTGTGACAATATGTATGCATGTATGCATGCATGTATTACATTTGATTACCAGGTAGTGTCCGACTGGGCACATAGCCCGTTTGCAGCGGTGACCCGGGGAGAAAAGTTCCAGAATCAAGTTACAATTGATACATAGTAGTAAGGTTTGTAATATTGAACATAGTTAGCAAGTACATACAATATTTGTCAGCATACAAGAATTGAAATGTTACATATGACAAAATAATACATGAGATAATATTGATAACTTAATACATATAATACTGGAGTGAATATTGTTACAGCTGAGGCAGTATCAAATGTAGAAAAAGCAAATTGCACTCATGGGTTCGGGGCACCTGATTACAGAATGGTGAGTCTTGTACATGAATTGTATGTCTAGAATTGCAGAGTAAAAGTAATCATAGAGAGAAGAGAGTAAAGGACATAGTAGTAGTGGTTTAGAAGATAGTTGAGCAGTAAATCATGAGAAGTAAGCATGGGGAGAGGGGGGAATATAATGAGATCAGGGTTTAGCCCGGTTGAAAGCAGGGACAGAGACAGTTGTCTATGAGGTAATCCTTTAGCTTAATTTTGAAGGAAGGATGGCAGGCAGTGATTTGAAAGTCTAGTAGGAGAGCATTCCAGAGCTTAGCTATTTTGTTTGAAAATAGAGAGTCACCATGGTAGTTGTGAGATTGAGTGATTTTGAGCAATGGCTTATCTGAAGACCTAAGGGACCTGCTGTTAACCTGTAGTTGTACTAGTGTTGATATGGATGGGCAATCTTTGGGGTTGTGGATGATATTATGGGTGAAGGTAAGTTGACTGAGGGTTAGCAGGTTGGCGAGTTCTAACCATTTGAGCTGTTGAAGAGCAGTACAATGATGGGTCTTGTGGAGGAGATTGTTGGCAAACTTTGCTATTTTGTTATAGCAGGACTCAGGATTATGGAGGTCAGAGTGGCGTGGCTTGGTGAATGTGTATGAGCCATAGAGAATGGTGGACAGAAGTTGTGATCTAGCAGTGGCTAATCTGGCTTGAGGTATTAGGTAAGGTTTGGCCCTATATAGTGAATTGCCATAGGTAGGCATTGTGTGACCACACCCATCACACTGCCATAGATATGCATTACGTGACCATACCTATCGTGGTGCCAGAGATAGGCATTGTGTGACCATACCCATCACACTGTCATAGATAGGCATTGTTTCACAATACCCATCATGGTGCCATAGATAGGCATTGTGTGACCATTCCCATTACACTGCCATAGATAGGCATTGTGTGACCATACCCTCACACTTCCATAGATTGGCATTTTGTGACTATATCCATCATGGTGCATAGATAGGTGTTGTGTGACCATTCCCAGCATGGGTCCATAGATAGGGACTGTGTGATCATACCCAGCATGTTGCCATAGACAGGCATTGTGTGACCATACACATCCTTTTATAATAGACAGGCATTGTGTGACCATATCCAACATGGGTCCAGAGATAGGCATTGCGTGGCCACACCCATCATGGTGCCATAGATAGGCATTGTGTGACCATACCCAGCATGGGTCCATAGATAGGGATTGTGTGACCATACCCATCATGCTGCCATAGATAAGCACTGTGTGACCATACCCATGAAACTGCCATAGATAGGCATTATGTGACCATATCTATCATGGTGCCAGAGATGGGCACTGTGTGACCATACCCATCACACTGCCATAGATAGGAATTGTGTGACCATACACATCACACTGCCATAGAAAGGCATTGTGTGACCATACCCAGCATGTTGCCATAGATAGGTGTTGTGTGACCATACCCATCCTTCTATAATAGATAGACATTGTGTGACCATACCCATCCTTCTATAATAGATAGACATTGTGTGACCATACCCACCATGGATCTGTAGATAGGCATTGTATGACCATACCCATCATGCTGTCATAGATAGGCATTGTGTGACTATACCCATCACAGTGCCATTGATAGGTATTGTGTGATAATACCCATCATGCTGCCATAGATAGGCATTGTGTGATCATACCCATTATGGTGCCATAGATAGGCATTGTGTGACCAAACCCATCATGCAACCATAGATAGACATTGCGTGACAATACCCATCACACTACCATAGATAAGCATTGTGTGACCATGCTCATCATGGGGCCATGGATAGGCATTCTGTGACCATTCCCATCACACTGCCATAGATAAGTCTTGTGCGACCATACCCATCACACTGCCATAGATAGGTATTGTGTGACCATACCCATCACACTGCCATAGATAAGCATTGTGTGACAACACCTATCACACTGCCATAGATAGGTATTGTGTGACCATACCCATCATGGTGCCATAGATAGGCATTGTGTGACCATAACCATCACGCAACCATAGATAGACATTGCATGACAATACCCATCACACTGCCATAGATAGGCATTGTGTGACCATGCTCATCATGGTGCCATGGATAGGCATTCTGTGACCATTCCCATCACGTTGCCATAGATATGTCTTGTGTGACCATACCCATCACACTGCCATAGATAAGTATTGTGTGACCATACCCATCACACTGCCATAGAAAAGCATTGTGTGACAATATTTATCACATTGCCATAGATAGGTAATGTGTGTCCATACCCATCATGGTGCCAAAGATAGGCATTGTGTGAGCATACCCATCATGGTGCTGTAGATAGGCACTGTGTGACCATAACCAGCATGTTTCCATAAATACGCATTGTGTGACTATACCAATCATTCTGCCATAGATAGGCATTGTGCTGTTTTACTAGCCATGGTTCTATGTCAAGTGGCATCTGCATCATGTATTGGCTCACCACAGCTATCATTTTCGCTCTGGAACTTGATCTGGCCATGGGCTTGTATGATCAGACTGTGGTGGGTCTCCTGCATGGTACAACAGGGGGACTAATAGTTTTCTTCACTTGTTGTAGGTGCAACATTGGAAGCAGTTGCTGGGGACAGCTGTGAGCGTCCCCATACAAGGTCAGTGCCTGGCATTCACTTACCATGGCAGTGAGAAATTCCATCAACATAATCTGCAGCACAAGTGTTAGTGATATGAGGAGACACCAAACTGATTGTCTTCTCCAGTTGGAAGAACAGGTTAGTCAGAGACAACCAGACTATCACAGTGAGAACTTACTTAAATCTATGTCATGTTACATATTATTTTTGACATCCATTAATGTTTTGTGTGTGTGTGTGTGTGTGTGTGTGTGTGTGTGTGTGTGTGTGTGTGTGTGTGTGTGTGTGTGTGTGTATGTGTGTGTGTGTGTTTTGCAGAACAGAAAGGGAGCAGGAAATAGACTTGCCTTCTAGTATAGGCAGGCCAGATTCACTAGACAATGGAGTCAGTGTACCCCAAGTGCACCCCATCTCTGCTTCACCTGCTTATCACACCAGAGACAGGTGCATTTCACCTGCTTATCACACCAGAGGCAGGTGCATTTCTGTGTTGTAACTGCTCTGCTGCTCCTACTGGTGCCAGTTATTCCTGACATTGCCATCTGCATGCCGGATGTACTGACCTTGGGTGAACCAATGCAGTTAAACTGGGGTTCTCCCCTATAGTACTTCGGCATGTTACTATTCAGTGCCTCATAGGTATGTGATTATCATTGCAAGGTCTTGTTCTTGTTTCTAACCACTTACCTTCCTTCAGTAAAGATATCTTCATTGTGATAGTACAAAATGCAATCTGGACACCTATAAAATCTGTTCCACTAAATGAACCAATCTCATATTTTAACTCTGCCTTCCTAAATATTTTAAATCAACAATCTCCTCTCAGTACAAAAACAAAAAAATTGAAACCTGCTCCATGGCTTACTAGAGACAACAAACAGCTTATGCTACAAAGAGACAGAGAATAGAAGGCCTGGGTACAAAGTAAATCCCAATCTTCTCTTAAAAAATGCAGACAACTAACAAACCTTACTAACTGCCAAATTAAACAAAAAATTAAACAAAAATGCTATTTTAACCTACAGCAAAGACAACATAATAATCCTAAAAAACAAGCTCAGCAAAAACAAATGGAGACCACTAAGGTAAAGGAACGTCACTTAAAACAAAATGAGAACTTCACAAAACAAGGTAAAGTGCACAACTACCACAGCTATATGTTCCTAAATTTATTAAAAAGAGAGGTTAGCGCTTTCACAGTTCAACAGATCTCTTCATCAGACAAACCCTCCAGTAACACAATTCATTAAAATAGCAACAACTCCATGACATAATTTCCTGCTACAACAAACACAGTACATAAAAACGCAAAAAAAATGAGAAAGTACAACCTCCAGATGTCCGGAATTTTGAGTGAAAGTGTTGCGAATTTCAATGAGCGAATGCACATTGGCATTCACTGATTGGAATTCGGCATTTCAGGTGCGGATCATACTATAGCGGGGATTGTGAATGAAGCCTTCCCTCACTGTAGTGCAATCTCGGAGTTTGTATATTAAAGCAGGGAGGAGGGTGGGGGTGCAGCACACACAGGGGGGGGTACAGGGGGGCTTGCCCCCCTGCATAACAATGTTCGGAGATGTTTGGAGTTTGAAAATGGCCAGATCTGGTTTTTCAGACTACCATTTTCGACAGTTTGTTTTTTTTGATATGTTGTGTGTCAGCATTTAAAGTCGCACAATAGTGCGATTGTAGAAATGTCTTTCACACAAATGAAGTTATACCTATATATATATATATATATATATATATATATATATATATATATATATATATGTGGGTCTACTTCAGAATGTTGACCATTCAGAATGCCGACTTTCATATGGCTGACACCATATGATCGACATTCCGAAAGACTGACATCCTGAAATAGCACCATTTACCTACCAGTAAACACAGTAAAATTGTGTTATGCTGGGGGGCAAGCCCTGCTACATCCCCCACCTGGGGAGCTGTGCCCCCGATACACCCTGTTACTTAAATATTCTCACTCCGAGATCGTACTACAATACAGGAAAGGGGAATCTCCCAGTCCCGCACTGCACTGTAGCAGGATCTCTGCTATCATTTGTCAGCCTTTCAAACATTCACTCATATGGTGTCGGCCATATGAGTTTCGAACATTTGAAAGGTCGAACAAATGAAGGGCTACCATATATATATATATATATATATATATATATATATATATATATATATATATATATGTGTGTGTGTGTGTATGTACATACACATATGTATAACACAATTCTTATTTGTGTTTTAACCAAACCAAACCCATTAAAACATACAAAAAGTACTTCTCACTTTGTAAAACAATATATAAACATACAAAAAACATCAACGTGGAAGTGGGCGTGTTTTAAGCGTAGGTTTCAACGAAACCATTTCATTCAATTTCAATCCTGGGAACTTGCAGCTTGAAGTGACAGAATCCAAGCTTGTTCCCTTGCTTCCATCTTGTTTCTTAAATCTCCACCCCAATACTAGTTTCTACTACTTGTAATACAAAAAACTTCAACCTATGAGTGTTGAGTGTTCCCTTCTACGACTATATGATGTGCCAATGCATTGTCTTACCTCCCATTCGTAACATCTCTCAGATGTACCAAAATTCATTCCTTAAATGAATGGTTAGTTTTATCAGATGGTTTTTCCTGTGATAAAATTAAACTTATTTGTGCTCTTTTGGAAAGTGTTTTGGAGAACAATGTATTTGTCTTTAATGAGGGTTTTTTTCTACAGAGTGTTGGCATGTCAATGGCCACAGCACCTGCCAACAGCTATGCCAACCTAGTAATGGCACAATGGGAGACAAGTATAGTGTTAACTGACAATCAATATTACCATCACATTTTATATTACAATAGGTTTGTGGACGATATTCTTTTGTTATGGGTTACTCCCTTGAATTGTTAGCAGAGTTTGTAGGGTTTTTGCATTCCACCACCGATTTCTTGAGATTTACATATATGGTGTCAGATGAAGAGATTGCCTTTTTGGATGTGTCTATTAATAAATCTCCTCTAGATCATATAAGTACCAGTGTATTTACAAAAGCCACCAGGAGGAATGCATTATTGCATAAAAATAGCATGCATCCTCGGTACATACCGAGGAATGTACTTAGGGGTCAGTTTCTAAAAAATATGAGACTCTGCAATAATGATAGCCTCCTGCAGGAAGAGTTTGAGAATTTGAAATCTGACTTCCTAGTAAGAGGTTATACACGAGAAGAGATAGATAGTTGTATTGCATGAGTTTGGTGAGAAAGGAAGGGTAAGGGTAGAGAATATTATGCTCAACAGTTATTTGTTGGAGAGGTACCCTCTGTTTATGGTCCACAACGCACAGTTACAGTTCCATTCACATTTTCAAGTGATGTGAATACTTTTTGTGATATAGTGAAGAAACACTGGGGGGTATTGACTGTTTCTGAAGAGTTGAGGGGGTTGGGATGGAAGTACCACACTTTTCCTTTAGGAATAATCGTAAATTTGAAAAGACAGCTATGTTATAGGAAGGGAGACTCAGGAGGGATGTTATGGTCCCAGCGGCATGACACCTACCCCTGTTGGAGATATAGTGCTTGTAATTATATACAATCTAGTATGGTTTTTAAGCATCCCCTTTTAGGGTTTTCTATTGAATGGATGTTCTATGCAGATTGTTCTATAAAAAATTTGGTTGGCTTAGCATTTTGCACCCTTTGTTATATTTTTTATGTAGGGAAAACTAACCGTTCACTGAAAGAATGAATTTTGGTACATCTGAGAGATGTTAGGAATGGGAGGTAAGACAATGCATCGGCACATCATATAATAGTAGAAGGGAACACTCAACACTCATAGGTTGAAGTTTTTGGTATTAGAAGTAGTAGAAACTAGTATTAGGGGTGGAGATTTAAGAAACAAGACAGAAGCAAGGGAACAAGCTTGGATTCTGTCACTTCAAGCTGACAAGTTTCCAGGATTGAATGAAATGGTTTCGTTGAAACCTACACTTAAAGCACACCCACTTCCACATTGATGTTTTTTGTATGTTTATATATTGTTTTAGAAAGTCAATGTATGTTTCAATGGGTTGGGTTTGGTTAAAACACTAATAAGAATTGTTGTGTTTTTTATATATATATATATATATATATATATATATATATATATATATATATATATATATATATATATATATATATATATATATATATATATATATATATTTTTTTTTTTTGACATTTTGTATGTATTTGTTATAGCAGGAAATGATGTAGTGGAGTTGTTGCTATATTAATAAATTGTGTTATTGGAGAAAGTGTCTGATGAGGCAATCTGTTAAATTGTGAAAGCGCTAACCTCTCTTTTTAATAAATTTAGTAACATATAGCCGTGGTAGTTATGCACTTTACTTTGTTTTGTGAAGTTACCATAATAATCCTATAGGTTTGTAGATAAATACTGGGCTAGCCGCCCTTGCAGGGCCATTTTAAGGCCAGCCAATTTCCTTTTTTGTGCTCAAATTAACCTACCTCATTTGATTAGAGAGCGGCCTCCATTCTGTGGTTGATAAGTATATATTACCCCTAATGAGAATAACTGAGGTCATACCATAATAATTTCAGGGGACTCATGCATGGGTTAAAGCATTTAGGAGCTACCTCTGTTCATTAGTACTACAGGGGGCAGTCCTGGGGTATATTTTCTGTTTCCCATCCATAGATCCAAGTTGCATTTGAATATGTACAGGTATGAACTTTGTTTTATATGGATGGGAAGTCTGTTCCTGAGCTGTGGTATCACCTGCAAGATAAACCTGTCCCTTCAAACCATTCTGTTGATGTTACAGAATAGGTTTAGACCCCTAGACTAAGTATTTCCAATGACATTTGTCTTTCTAATGTGCAGTAAATCCATCCGTACTGGGTCAGAGGTTGCCTTGTATGCCAGACACAGGTCACTTCTTAGCAGTCTGTAGGATACTGAGTATAGTAACAGGGCTTTCTGTCCATATAGGTTCATAGGTTCATAGATGTGCACTAGGCTAATGGCCCTGGGGCCTTTACAAGCCTAGCCATAGGATTACCCTGGCATAGTGCCACCCGACCTTAGTTCCCAGTGCCTCTGTCAAGTAGAGCCACTGGTGTTATCTCCGGAGTGAATTTTCTGTTTCCCATCCACTCATCAAGATTTCCCTTGAAGAGGGTCAGTGAAGTGATCTGCTTGACATGTATGGGAAGTCTGTTCCATAGCATGGGCAGTATCTGCGTTATGAACCTGTCCCTCTAGCATGTTCTGTTAATTGTGATAATGAGGTTGAAGTCTCTGGAGTGTGTGGTGTGGAGGGATTGGGATTTCTTCAGTTTTCTAACAGAGCTGGGTCAGACATGACTTTGTAAGTCAAGCAGAAGTTGCCTCTAAGTAGGTGATATGGGACAAGAATAGTTGGAGTTTTTTGAGTTTGTCCATATAAGACAAGTGTTTAAGACCTAGGATCCTCTTTGTGAGGTACTTTTGCGGCCTCTCCAGTTGTTGCAGGTGTCTAATGAGGTACATGCCAAATGGGGCATTGTCCTCGATGATTGGCCTAATGAGGGAAGAGTAGAGGGAGACAATGACCTCTTTCTTCCTGGATGCAAAACCCTTAGTAATGAGATGTGCCACATACAAGGACTTTCTGACCACAGTGGCAATGTGGTGATCAAAAGAGAGGTTGCTGTCAAGCTATGTTCCCAGATCTCTTATAACATCTTCTGTGTTCAGTGGACTACCATCAGTGTGGTAATTCATGGGAACTGGGCTTTTCCCAAAGGGGATGACGACACATTTTTTGGCATTGAGCTTAAGGCCACGGTTGGTCGTTGGTCATAGTGAGGCCATTCTGTAGGATGTTAACATCACTTGGGGAGTTAATAATAGCTCCCAACTTGCAATCATCTGCAAACGTTGTCAGCCAGAGTCCCTTCGTGTTGGCCAGGACTTCAGAGAAGTAGATTCCAAACAGGAAAGGACCCAGGACCGAACCCTGTGGGACTCCACTCATGACTAATCAGCAGTCTGACTTGGAGTCAGCTACTTTCACACTGTGGGTTCTTTCTGTGAGCCAGTTTGCAACCCAACTAGTGTTATAGGGGTTGATGCCAAGCTTAGTGAGTTTTTCTATGATTCCTCTGTGGGGAATGGTATCAAAAGCATTGGCCGGATCAAGGTAGGCTGTATGAACCACCTTGCCTTCATCCACAGCTCTGGTGACTGACTCAAAGAAGTCGACCAAGTTGAGCAGGCATGGTCTACCCTTTACAAAACCAAACTGTGTGGGATCCAGAGTTTAGAGATTCCTTATATCCTTGTTTATTAGGTCCATTTTGATGTGTTCCACAGCTTTACATATCAGACTCGTCAGGCTAATGGGGTGATAGTTCCCAGGGTCTGTTGTTGCTCCTCCTTTGTGGAGAGGGATAATTGTAGCAATGCGCCATTCCGCAGGGACAAAACCTGAGGTGAGGCTGCGAATGAACGGAGCACACAGGTGAGGTGCAAGTTCACTCTGTAGTACATGTAGAACACAACCAGGGATATTGTCAGGTCCCATAGAAGCTGTATTCTTGGCTTTGAACAGTGCTGTTTTAACCTTTACAGCAGTAATACTGGGTTCCTGGCAATCTGTTGGTATTGTGATTGGTCCTTTGGGGGGGAGAGGGGGGTAAATTTGGCACTGAATCTTTCGACCAGTATACTGGCAATATCTGTTGGCTCGGTATATGAGGTACCATTGTGCAGTAGTTCAGAGCAAATCTGGGTATTGCCGTGGAGATTCTTTACATAACTATAGAAGGCCTTTTGGTTGTCTTTACTATCTGCTGAAATTCTGTTTTCATACCTAGCTTTAGAGGATTTGATGAGGGATCTCAACTTTTTGCTGAGGCAGATAAAGGAGTTTTTCCAGTCTTGGGACTTCACCTTATTACGTATCAGTTTCCTTCTGTTGTTGAGTTTGTTTATGGCAGGGGACCACTAGATTGGCTTCTTTTTTTTGGAGGATAGTGTCTTGGTTCTTTTGGGTATGGCAAGATCCATGCATTTGTGTACGTGTTTGTACAGTGCATTGGCGTATGATTCTGCAGTCATGAAACTATTCTCCATTTGCATGGGTGCCATGAAGTTATCCACCTCTGTTTTTAGGATCCCAAAGTTAGCTTTGGAGAAGTTCTTCATTGTGATTACCTTTGCTGGGGGGGGGGGGGTGAGAGGGATGTGGCATTCCAAGGTGATTAGTTTGTGGTCAGATCGAACCAGGGAGGAGCTGACTATTGGTGTAGAGCAACGGTCGCCCATGTTAGTAATGACCAGGTCAAGGATGTTGCTATCTCTAGTGGGGGTGAGAACTAGCTGGTCCAGGCATTGGAATTAATGAACTCCAGGAAAGGTTGGACAGGTGTATTGGTACATGAGTAGTTTATCCATTTAATGGAGGGGTAGTTGAAGTCATCTAGTAAGAGAGTGTTAGGTTGGACCCTAATATTCTCCAGGGTGCTTAGGAACATGGAGTGTGAGTCTTGGGACATGGTTGGAGACCTATAGCAGGCTATGAACTGAATCGCTGTCTTACCCAATGTTAGCTGCACCTGAAGTATCTCTGATGCTTTATGTTAGGCTACATGCCTGGAGGTGTGCGCATCCTTTATGAATATGGAGACACCACTGCCTTTGGAGCTTCGGTCTAAGTTCTGGGGCCGAAAGGTGTGGAATGAGTTATAGCCTGGTAGTGCAGGGGAGCTTTCTGCTGCCTTGAACCAGGTCTCTGTTACAGCACAAATGTCGATGTTCTCCATTTTAAGGAGTGCCTCGAGTGAGTGCATTTTGAGATTTAGACTTCTAGCGTTGAGCAACATGACCCTCACATTGCATTTTTTTGTAGCTGTTACGGTGGTAATTTGGTCTTTGGAACATGTATTTATTTATTTATTTGTTTATTTGCAGTTGCTTTACCAGGATAGTCCATTGGGCCAATATGAACCAGTTTTCAATGGAGTCCTGGGGAGAAAAGCCCCAAAACAATCAAGGTTACAATAGGTTTTAGCTCCAAAACAATCAAGGTTACAATAGTTTATAGATTATAATTTTACAAGTGTTATTGACTAGAGCAAGCATTACAAACAGTACAGACTAGTGTTGAACATTACAGGTGATACAGACTAGTAAAGGATCATTACAAAATAAATACTGAGGCACCAATACATATTAGGAAGCTAACACTTAAGAGGTGCAACCTAATGCATACTTTGCAAACAGCTTTGTAATTACAGGGATGTAGGAGTTGAGGGAGATGGTAAAAGGAGATTGCTTGTGTAAAGAGGGGAAAGAAAAGAAGACGGAAATTGGCAGCATAAGTTATGTGGGGTGGGAGCAGGAGCATTCCCACTGGGATATTAGATGTGAGTGAAGAGATTCTAGCCATTTCAGTTTGTGGAGAGAGGAACAGTGGTGAATGGAGGACTTATGGCTGGTAGCGAAATTGGCGATTTTGTTGTAGCAGGAGGACAGTTGTGTTTTCAGGGAGGATTGTAGATTAGTTAGGAGTGGAGCTCCATAGAGAAGGGAGGGGATAAGAAAAGATGTAGCGAGAGTGATTTTAGTGGCAGGTGTAAGATAATGATTTTGTCGGTAGAGCATACCTAGTTTTTGATTTTTTTTTATGTTTAGTTGTAAGTGGGAGTTGAATTTGAGCTGACTATCAATTTGGACCCCAAGTAACTTGGTCTCTGATACCAGTTCCAGAGTTGTATTATTATGATTAGTAATAGAGAATGTGTTTGTGTTGAAAGAGGTGACTTTAGAGGGAGTGAATACCATTAATTTGGTTTTAGAGGCATTGAGTGCTAGGTGATTTTTATTCATCCATTGTTCAGTGGTTGAGAAAGCATCTTGAGTATGCCTTAGGAGTGTAGGGATAGATGTGGCAGAACAGATAATAGTTGAATCATCTGCGTATTGGATGATATTTGAGAAAGGGATAGAGTTGTGGAAGTCATTTATAAATATATTAAAGAGGAGGGGACCCAGTATGGAACCTTGGGGAAGTCCAGTTGGAGTATTAAGGAATGAGGAGGTGGCCTTTTTCCATTTTACTGCCTGATATCTATTGGATAAGTAGCTGGAGAGCCAGTTCAGAGAGGAAGGAGATAGGTTTAGCTTAGAGAGTTTAGTTAAAAGTAGGTTGTGAGAGATAGTGTCAAAGGCCTTAGAGAGGTCAAGTAGTAGGGTAGAAACAATATGACCAGAGTCCCGGGCTTTGTTTACAGTTTCAAGGAAGGAGAGGAGGGCTGTCATAGTGCTGTGGCCTTGTCTGAAACCATGTTGAGTGGGATTTAGTAGGTGATTGTCTAAGAGATGTAGTAGGAGTTGAAGTTGGATACACTTTTCTAGGAGTTTAGAGATGGGAGACAGGATAGCAATGGGACGGAAATTAGTAACATTGTTATTGTTGTCTCCTTTATGTAAAGGTATGATAAAGGCCTTTTTCCAGATTTGGGGTACTATGCTCTCTTGGATAGAGCGGTTGATTAGAATACTTATGGGGTAGGCAATCACTTTGGCAGCTATGCTAAGAAAGTGTGAAGGAATGTTGTCAGGAGCATTAGAGCATGGCTTCAGTTTTTGAAGGAGTTTTTTATGGTAGATGTGGGTATAGGTTTTAATGAGAAAAGTGGGGAGTGGGAAGAGGGGGTATTGGGGTGATGGAGATGAAGAGGAAGTGAGCGTAGAATAAGAGGTGGAGGGTAGAGAATTAGTAGATAAGAATGGGGGAAGTAGCAGTGGAGGATAGAGTGTTAGTAGAGGAGGATTGGGAGAATGGGAGAGTGTAGTGATGTTAGAGAAATATGAGGTTAGTTTGGAAATAGAATCAATGAAAAAAGAATTAAATTGGGTAGCCAAGTCTATGTCAGGAGCATTAGGGTCTGAGGTGGGGGTATCTGGTTTGTTAGGATTAAGGAGAGTGGAGATTCCTTTCCAGAATTTCTCAGGGTTTATTTTATTATTGTTTTGGAGTATGGAGAAGTAATTTTGTCGATCAGTGATGATGAGCTTTTTTACTTTATTTCGAAGTGTTTTGTATTCGTTATGAATGGGGGGGGTCCTATTTTTCTGGTAGTGTGCCCACACTTTATCTCTGTGTCGCATGGTTGCTAGTGTATTTTTGGTAAGCCAAGGGACAGTTTTAATTTTTATACTTTTTGTTCTTAAGGGAGCATGGTAGTCTAGAAGGTTTAAGAAGGTTGAGTTGAAGTGGGCTACCACATTATCTAGAGATAGTGTTTTTAGACTATTCCAATTTATTGCTTTTAGAGAGTTAGAAAAGGTTGTTGGGTTAAAGTTTTTTTGGTTGCAAATAGTAATATAGTTGTGAGTACGATGTAGGGGTAAGGGGAGTCAATGTGTGAAGATGGGTAAGTGGTCACTAAGAGGATCAGGAAGAGTACCACTGTCAGAGAAATAATGGGGATGAGAGACTAAAATCCAGTCTAGAATACTGCCGCTAGAGAGTTTTTTTGAGGGGCAGGTTATAGAGTTGATTAGCTGTGAAAAATTGTAGAGGTTGATATTAAGTGGGTTTGAGGGAGACTGAATGGAGGACCAATTGATATTCATGTCTCCTAAGATTATTGTTTAGTTGCTAATTTTGGTGGAGAGCCAGGAGAGGATATCTTCAAGTGTAGAAATATTGTCACCTGGGGGGATGTAAAGGGAAGCTATACATATGTGCTTGTGTAAGTTAACTTGAAGTAACGTTAGGAGTAATTCAGCGTTATTAAAGTGAGGAGTAGGTTTGTTATAGGGAGTCACTGACAAGGAGGATGAGTATAGGAGAGCTACTCCTCCCCCTTTTTTGTGGAATCTGTCTTTTCTAATGATAGAATAGTTGGAAGGAATTATTTCAGAGTCTTTTATGTGGGGTTTTAACCATGTTTCAGAGATGGATAGGATGTCAGGTTTATTGTGTATAAGCCAGGCATGGAGGTTTGGGATTTTGTTAACTATACTTTGGGAGTTTAGAGAAGTAAGTAATATGGACTTATCTATAGAGGTTGAGGTGGGGGGCAGGGTTAGGATGGATATCTCCTGATAATAGAATGGTAATCAGATATAAGATTGAGTTAGAGAGGTAATTCGACTGTTTAGAATATAGATTGGGCTCTATTATGATTCTGAAGGGTTTGCCAATTACTGTGGGGGTAGAATGTTTATGAGAGGTAATAAGTTTGTAAGGAAAAAGTAGAAGGTTTTTTATAGGATATAGGTGGGGAGAAATCGGGGTGTGTGAATATGAGAGAGATGAGGTAAGATGGTTGGTTACGTGGAAGGGTTGTGAGTGGTAGGTATTAATGGGTTGGGTGAGGTAGTAAATATAGGATAAGTTGAGGAGGAATAGTACTAAAATGGAGATATATGAGGGTTTTGAAAGCATAATGAAATGAGGCTGATAAGACGTGGTATGATGTTGCTGAATTATTTGTGGATACTAGAGTGTTGTATGTACAGTGTAGCAGGTAAGTCCCTTATATTAGTGAAGGAGTGGGGGGTTGAGTGATGGTTGATAAGAGTGTGGTTTGGGAGTGAGTGTTGATAGAGTAGTGGAAACTGATTGGCTAGGTGGGGTAGTCTAGGTGAGGTACATGGCGTTTAATGTGGGTGGGATAAGGGAGTGGGTGTTTCTAGAGTATTGGAGACTAATTGGTCAAGTAGGGTAGTGGGTGTGGTTTTGAAGGAATGAAGGTAGAGGTGCTGGGGCGGGTGGAATTTGGGGGCAGGGTAGGGGAGTGGAGTGAGCCCGCAGGGCGAACGGAGTGGGTTGAGCCAAGGAAGGCAGGAGAAGATCGAGAACCTATCAGTGGAGTGCAGATTGCAGAAAGATAAGTACAGTGGACAAGGATATAGTAAGATAAAGTGGGCTATGATGTTTAGAAAGCGAGAGAAAAAGAAAAGTTAGAGCTTAAACAGAAAACAAGAAAGTAAGTGAATTGAAGTCAGATTAGTGGGGAGTGGGTACCATTTAGTGGACAAATGCTGAAGTGCACCTGTGGCTCCACCAGGGCAATCCCTGGACTAGATTGGATAGAGGAGAGAAGGGAGCTAGTGTAAATCAGGGAGCTAGATGAGGGGGAAGTATGGCGATACGGAAGTAAAAGAAGGGTTAGGTTGCTGGCTTTCCTGGCAAGGGAGCATACTGAAACACCTAGCAGGGCTTAAATAACTATAGTAGTTTAGGTTTATTAGCAGATGCACATACTTCCTTGGTTCCTTCTAGGAGAGGCTTGGTTCAATTCCCATAAAGGGGATGAGGCAGCAAAGTTTGTTATAATTGCTTGAGCAATTGGTTGAGCTTGTATTAATTTTAGTTTAAGTCTAGGCATCCACCCAGGCGTAGTCACAGAGGGTAATGTAGGGCAAGAAAGTGTAGGTGCAGATGCTAAAGCCAAGGACGCACAGCAGCTGAGATCAGGCCTAGTTTAAAACATCACCTAAAAAAGGCACTATAGAGGTGGCAAGAGCCTTGTCCAGTATCCGGAAGCCCAGAGGTGACAGATGCAGGCCATCTCTGGCAAAGCATTGAGGTCTGTCAATCATGTCATCCCAGGCAGACAGATACAGGATCCCCTTAGAATAACACCAGAAACTTAGCCAGTTGTTGAAATCAGTCATTTTCTGCTTGTACTTTGGTATCATTCCGGGTGATGGTAGGATGCTGCTCGGGGCTAGGGTCATACCCACCTGGGCTACATAATCCGAGAGCTCCTCCATGTCTCTTTTCATGTAGTCCAAGGAGGTACGTCTCAGGTCATTCACACCCACATGTACAATGACAGAGTCATATTACTATCTGTTGTTGAGTGACCTGAGTGCATGCGTTATTTGGCGGATCCTGTCACCTGACAGGCAGCTGACTGTTACTTTTTCCTTATTCAACCTAGTGAGTGGGACATCAGTGTGCCTCACTATCGAGTCACCTATGAGTAGTGTGTTGGGGATGCTGTTTTGCCTTAGGGGCTTTGGTTGAGTGGCACACTGTTTAGGAGACTTATGTGTCTCATGATTAGTGTTGTGTTGTGGTGGTGAAGTGTGTTTCTGCCTTAGAGGGCTCTGCTGCTTTGGTAGATTTTTATTGAGAGCCTCCACGAAGGTAGGTGTGTGGTTTGTGTTTTTATGTGAAGGCAGTGCTGGTGTGTGTTCCAGAGGATTATGTGTTCCATGTTGTGTAGTGCAAGTGTTGACCTTCTCCTCTTGACCAGCTATTCCAGTCTTGGCTGGAGAGAGCTTGGTATCCAGTTTGGATATATAAGTGCATCTCTCGCATGTCTGAGTGTTGGAAGGTAAGAGGAGAGGGTTGTCGGTGTACATGAGGCAGTTGCTACATTGCCTCAGGATGCCCAAATTCACCAGGTTAATAGGAGAAAGCACAGTAAACTGACATTTAGACATGCCTGGTGGGGTGGACCTTGATATAGGATATGTTTAGGCCTTGTATCCTTTAAGTAAGGTACTTCTGTGGGCATTCCAGTTGTTGAATGTATCTGAACGGGGGTCACTTTTAATTGCCTAACTCTTAGAAGATCTAAGACCATGATACCAAGATCGGAAAGCTGAAACTTTGAAATACTGAAAGTGCAAATCATTGAAGGTTAAAATGTTGAAATTCGGAATCCTGATTGTCAGAAGATTGAAATTTAAAGGGCTTATGTCATGCAGTAGGAATGCCGTAGTTTGTGTTTATAAATGCGCTATGTCCCTTTAAAGTTTTTATAGAAAGTATGTGAGCAAATGTGACGGACAATTCGTATGCTCTTGGCAGTAGTGGATGTGCGTGTCATACAATGAGGTATGGAAAATATGTATGCCCTTTTCTCTACTTTAGTGCAGTCCTGGAGTTGGTATATATAATTAGGGGAGGTATGGAAGCATAGCACCCCACTTAGATTAGATTTAGTCTGTTTTCATGAGAAAAGGTGAGTTAGTACTTATTTAATGTTGTGCAGGGTTTTACTTTGTGTTTTTATGTATATTCTGTTGTTTGTTTTGCATGGTACTGCTTTGGTGTAGTGGTTTGACTATGCAATTTCCATGTTTGGGTTTGATATTTTAGGTGTCAGTATTTTGTAATTTCAGTATTTTTAGGTTTCTGCTTTCTGGTCTTGGTATCGTAGTCTTCGATGTTTTGAGCTTTTGGTTATTAAAAGTAGATCACTGGACATATACATGCCAAAGTGAAAATTATACTCAATGATTGGTTTAATGAGGACTAAGTAAAGGGTAACAATTACATTCTTAGATTTAGATACAATGATTTTGTTTAAAAGCTGTGGAATAGAGAGTAATGTTCATTCAACAATTGGTTAAAAGTTAAGTCACTGTCCACATAAATTCACAAATCCCAAACAACTGAGACTTAGGGGCATTTTGTTAATGTGGTAGTTCACCAGGATATATGACTTCCCAAGGGGTACAATAATGCATTTTTTGGCATTTAGTTTATGCCCATGATTTTGGCACCAGTTATTTATTTGGGACATACGTTCTTGCAGGATGGCTAAGTCAATGGGGATTCAATGACTGCTTCTAGCTTGCGGCCATCTGCAAACTTAGTCAGTCAGAGCCCTTTGGTATTGGCTTTTACTTCAGAAAAGTAGATGTCAAATAGGAGATGTCTTAGGACAGAACCCTGGAGATACCACTGGTGACTGGTATCTTTGTATATATTCTATACTCTTCAGTAAAACTATTAATAACCTGCTCAAACCATGACAATCCACCACACCAACCCCACAGAAAACTTCTAACACTGAACCTATAAGTAACCAATTCAGCTCCTATTTCACTGTTACTGCCTTTAAACTACTAAAAAGGTAACCCTACAAGCCTTTCTTTTTCATCAGGCCCTGAAACCCACTATACCCTGTTCTCCTTTAAATCATCTCCATTTCAGCTATAAATAAACACCTACAAAAATTAAAGCCCACAACCACTGCTTGTCAATAACTTACCATCAGAATACTTTGCTATGACAACAAAGGTACTAGCATATCCCATAAAGATATTCAGCAACTGCTCGATAAAAGAAGTCAAATCTCTAACATCTTGAAAACTTCTTACATTATTCCTTTACATAAAGGAGGTGCTTTCACTGACTTCTCTAATTATAGACCAATTGTCATTCTCTCTCCACTAGCCAAGATCCTAGAAGGATGGACGCACACTCAACTTTTGAGCTACCTAACTATCAAAAACATTACAGCAAACATCCAACATGGTTTGAGACCTAAACACAGCACTACAACAGCTCATAACTTCACAAACAATATAAACTTGGAATTGAACAAAGGCCACCTTGTATCCTCCATATTTTTAGATTTATCCAAAGCATTCAATACTGTTCAGCATCAAAATCTATGAATTCAACTTGCCTCATTAAACCTCTCTCAGGCTGTAATATCCTGGTTCCACAGTTACCTGTCTGACAGTGTAATATCCTGGTACCACAGTTACCTGTCTGACAGTGTAATATCCTGGTTCTACAGTTACCTATCTGACAGTCTAATATCCTGGTTCCACAGTTAACTGTCTGACAGTGTAATATCCTGGTTCCATAATTACCTGTCTGACAGTGCAATATTGTGGTTCCACAGTTACCTGTCTGACAGTGTAATATCGTGGTTCCACAGTTACCTGTAATATCCTGGTTCCACAGTTACCTGTCTGACAGTGTAATATCCTAGTTCCACCTTTACCTGTCTGACAGTGTAATATCCTGGTTCCACAGTTACCTGTCTGACAGGCAGCAAAATAATTCCTCCCCCCTTCCTGTAACTATAGGAGCACTACAGGAGTCTGTTCTCAATCCACTACTCTTTAATATCTATACTGACTCATTACACCTGGCACCCAAAGGTACCACAATGATTTAATATGCAGATGACTAAATCCCTGCCATCCAATCACAGTAAAAAAATTACCCAAGATTCCTTCACTTCTAGTGAAACGTGAATTTCCAACTCTCAGTTACTTCTTAACCCTAAGAAAACAAAACTCATGCTTTTTACCCCTAAAAACAGCACTGAGCTTAAACAATCCTTCACCATCACTTCTAAAAATACCCCCCCTGGAGTAGTATCTCAAACCAAACTGTTAGGTATAATCACAGATGATAACTTGACAATATGACCAGCATACATCTCATGTAATTAAAAGGCATAAAAAACTGGCATTTTATATAGATACTACCTAAAAATAGTACCACAAAATAACATTTTCTTCTGCCATCACTACTTATATGTCCTCCATACTCACTAACCTAAAATATAACCTTATAACTAACCTAAGCTCTTGCTATAACAAAATTGTAAAATTTGCCTCCACCTTCCTTCATACTCCTATTATTATCTTGCATTAAAACAAATTAATTGGTTAGAATTACTTAATCACCTGATCTATTCCTTGTTAATCACAACTCACACCTTACCATATCAACCTGAAAACTACCCAGCATAACTCTCCATCAAGCTATGCTTCTACCAGACAGTTAAGATTTAGTTCTCGAGCTCTGCTTACTATCAACAAATCAAACAAACTCAGTAAGTGACTCACCATAATTATGTCTCAAAATCATGGAACTCCATCCCAGAAAACAAAAAACATAATTCAGATCTTCCTAGATTTAAACTTATTCTCAAAAATGGCTATGCTCAAGTAAAATGTTTGTTATGTTAATTGCAGTGTGATTACTTGTATATTAATATAAATTTCCCCATGTCACAAGTGATAATTCAATAAAGGTGTTTGGAAAAACATGGCTATGCTCCTGCTATACTCCTGACTAGCCCTAACAACTTCTAAAACATCGCTCTTACCCTCTTCTGCCAGTTTTCTCACTTTGTCTTAGCTCACAACCAGCATCTAATGTCTTTCTTCCTCCTTTTAACCTATCATAACAACTGCAGCCAATATTATACAATGATTGGCCATTAACATTTAAACATGTGCATGATGCTTGGTCAGCCCAACCAGCATGCCTGTTGTAAAATCCAGCATATACCAATAGAAAAAAGTCCAGTCACCCAGACTTTTTTGTATTAATATATGCTATGTGTGATGGTAGGCGGTACTGCCAGCCATGCCATGAAAAGTAGGGCAGTGGATGTATAACATATGCCAGCACAGCTAGCTAGAATTTTGTAAAGGATTATATGTCATTTGTAGATCAAACTAATTTTTACAGATGCTTGTGTTGAAAAATATATTTGCAAAGTTATTTTTGCTAAAATGTACTGACAGTGTTTCCTGCTGGACAGAAAAGAAATGCACATGCATTATTGTAACTTTTTAAATGTATACATTGTAACAGCATATACTGGAAGAGAAGAGGTTAATCCACCTGACATTGAAAATTATACTTGAAATTAAATTACTTTATGGGTTAAGCCATAAAGATGTTATCCCCCAGTTTTGAAGGGAACCAGAGATGCAATGTCTATGCTAGATAATAGCTTGTAGCTCCTGTAGTAGAATTGAATGCTTTTATTGTTTTATGGCTTCCAGGTGCTGCACCAGATCTTAGAAAAGCTCCAGATATGTATGGTAGCACATAGGTGCTAAACCCTAGCAGCTTCTGGTGTTGGCAATAGTGTGGGAACCAGAAGTCAGATGACCAGATGCATGTGATGTCATTCTCTATAGAAATAATGTTTTAATATTAGAAGAGACTAAAGTCTCGGGGCAGTCTGTTCTTGTAAACCTGACTAGAAAGACCCTTACCCACATCATCTTGCCTTGTGGTAGTAAGTACCTGAATTAGGGAACAGTAATTCTTTTAGTCAATCAGGAATAGATAGTGAGATTAGCTAAACGCTGTTTTTCTGTATCTGTGTGAAACTTTCCATCAGTGGTATTTTTAATATTTTCTGTGACTAAAACTTTAGTGTTTAGTGTAAATAGATATTTAGTATTTTCATGTTCTTTCATATTTATTATTAAATGTATTTAAACTTCTTATTGTGGCTGGTCCTTTTAGAAAAATATTTAAGCTTTGAGAGTATTTGCATATATTTATTTGGTGATAACTGTGGCCACTCCTGAAGCCTTACTGTTTGGTCAACATTACCATTTATATTAATATTAATTTCACTCAGCATAATTGGATACCCTTATAAGAGCCTTATAGTAAGTGACTGGTAGCAGTGAATGTACCTTATATTTGACAAAGTTGGTAGAGTGGGTAATCTGCACCAGCCTTTTCTGTGTGTGTGTGTGTGTGTGTGTGTGTGTGTGTGTGTGTGTGTGTGTGTGCGCGTGTGTGTGTGTGTGCGTGTGTGTGTGTGTGTGTGTGTGTGTGTGTGTGTGTGTGTATGTGTGAAAATTAAATGTCAAAGCATGTCCGTGTGTGTGTGTGTGTGTGTGTGTGTGTGTGTGTGTGTGTGTGTGTGTGTGTGTGTGTGTGTGTGTGTGTGTGTGTGTGTGTGAGAGTGTGTGTGTGTCAGCTACAGGGAGCAGGGACACAAAGCACTGGTATCACAGAGAGGATGTTGAACACATCTGTGCCATTGAAGACCCTTATTGGGGACCATGGGAGAGACAGATATAGAGAAACTCAGACCCCCAGGCTGACTGGGCTCCCTGTGTGCTCTTAAGGGAAACTGTGCCTGATGCAGAGAGGCCTGCAATTGGAAATACTAAGTGTATCCATTTCTATTCCAAGTAAAAGTCCCGCTCCAGTGTCAGTGGTGAGGAGTCAGTCTCTTTGATTACTTGCCTACAGTTTGGATGTCACATATTGGTGAGCAGTCTTGTGGATGTTGAACTTCTGTAGCCTGTAAATAGTTGTCAATAAAGTGTTCATTCTCTCAGCAGTCACAAGATAGAAATACAGATTTTCATTTCACAGCAGTTGTATTTAATTATTTATTTTGTTAGTTTAGTCTAGTCAGGGAAAGCAGACAAAGATGTCAGCAGAGGATTATGGCAAGCTGACAAAGAACCAGTTTGCCAAGGTGTGTGAAACCAAATGACTGGTGCATGCCAACCTGACTAAAGAGGAAATGATTTCAGCCTTAGTCGCAGTTTAGACCAGCAGCCAGGAGGACAACCAGTTTGGTGATGGGGATTTGCAGCCCTCAGAAACATGACTGTTCACCTTTTCCCCATAGGACTTAAAACTCCATCTGGAGTTAAAGAAACTTGAACTGGAGGCCAAATGTTTAGAATTAGAATCAGCAGAGAGACTGCAGAGTTTGGAGGCTGAAGAAAAAGACAAACAAATAGAATTAGAATCAGCAGAGAGACTGCAGCATTTGTCAGCTGGAGAAAATGAGAAGCAGCGTCAACATGACAGGGAGATGCTGACCCTTCACCAGGGTCATGAAAAGGAGATGCAGCATCAACATGACAGGGAGATGCTGACCCTTCACCAGGGTCATGAAAAGGAGAAGCAGCATCAACATGAGAGGGAGATGCTGACCCTTCACCAGGGTCATGAAGAGGAGAAGCAGCATCAACATGAGAGGGAGATGCTGACCCTTCACCAGGGTCATGAAAAGGAGAAGCAGCATCAACATGAGAGAGAGATGCTGACCCTTCACCAGGGTCATGAAAAGGAGAGGCAGCATCAACATGAGAGGGACATGCTGAACTTTCACCAGGGTCATGAAAAGGAGAAGCAGCATCAACATGAGAGGGAGATGCTGACAGGGTCATGAAAAGGAGAAGCAGCATCAACATGAGAGGGAGATGCTGACCCTTCACCAGGGTCATGAAAAGGAGAAGCAGCATCGACATGAGAGGGAGATGCTGACCCTTCATCAGGGTCATGAAAAGGAGAAGCAGCAACAACATGAGAGGGACATGCTGACCCTTCACCAGGGTCATGAAAAGGAGAAGCAGCATCAACATGAGAGGGAGATGCTGACCCTTCACCAGGGTCATGAAAAGGAGAAGCAGCATCAACATGAGAGGGAGATGCTGACCCTTCACCAGGGTCATGAAAAAGAGAGGCAGCTAGAGGGTGAAGTAATACAGCAGTTGGCAGTGCCTATAGCCTACCATCTGGAACTTCTACCCATAGCCCATGACATTCCTTTTGCAGGTCATATGGGCATAAAGCATGCCAAGAGATATATTATACAGAACGTTTATTGGCCTGGGATTTGAAGGGATGTAACCGGGTACTGGAGGACCTGTGAGCAGTGCCAAAATGTAGGCAAGGCAGGAGACAAGGTCAAAGCTCCTTTGATGCCTTTGCTGTCATTGAGAAGCCATTTCAAAGGGTAGCTATGGATATTTTGGGGTCTCTGAGTACCCCAAGTTCCACAGGGAAGAAGCATTTCCCAGTGGTAGTTGATTATGTTACTAGACACCCTGAGGTGGTGGCTCTGTCCTCCATTGACTCAGAGAAGGTGGCAGATGTTTTGCCAGAGATTTTCATCAGGGTAGGTTTTCTGAGAGAAATACTGACTGACAGAGGTGCCAATTTCATGTCAGACCTGCTGGCTTGTCTGTGGAAGTACTGTGGAGTCAAGCACCTAAAGACCACCTCCTCCATCCCCAGACTAATGGTCTTATGGAGAGGTTAGACTCTACACCAAAGACTATTCTACAGGCATTTGCAGACCAGTTTGAGAGAGAGTGTGACAAATATGTGCCCCATATGCTGTTTGCTTACAGAAAGGTACCCTAGGAATCCACAGGTTTTTCACCCTTTGAGTTGCTGTATGAGCATAGGGTGAGGGCCCTTTAGATTTGATTCGTGATGAGTGGGAGGGTAAGTGTGAATCCCACAAGAAGTATGTTGTGGCATATGTCCTAAACCTCACAACAAGGCTCAGGAGGCTCATGGGCTTGGCCCAGGTGAACCTGGCAGGAGCCCAACAGCAGAAAAAAAGTCTGGTATGACAGGAATGCTCGTGCCAAAGAGTATGCAGACTGTGTTTCCTGTGTACTCTTAAGGGAAATTGCGCTTGATGCAGCGAGGTCTGCATCTGGAAATACTGACTGCATCCATTTGTATTCCAAGTGAAGATCCCTGTCCAGTGTCAGTGGTGAGGATTCAGGCTCCTTGATTACTGGCCCAGACTGGGAACATCACACTATGGTTCAGGTTGAGAAGTAGAAAATCTGAATTCTGGACAGTTTAGATGTATGAGAGAGATGGGGCAAAAATACAAGGAAAATCTGGTATGTTATGCAAAACTAAAGAAACATATTTGATTTTCCTTGTATTTCTGCCCTGTCTCTCTCATACCTCTGAACTGTCTGAATTTCAAACTTAAAAAAAACCTAAGTAAATAAATAAAGAAGCAACAGAGTTTTCCCTTTCTCTGTTGCTTCCTATTGAAAGCACTGATGTATTGTGTAAGTGTGGGAATGTAAGTTCAATACACATGCGCAATGCATCAAAAAATCAGCAGGCTATCTCAAGAAAGCAGAGCACCATGGAGCCACTATACAACATTATTTAAGAATAAGTATTTTTTTTTCTTAAATAATGTCATGGGTCTGATATATTGAAGATTTATACATGGTTGCCTTTGTTTAATCACTCGGGCTTTGTCCTAATGATTAAACCATAGCAAACATTGGTAAATATTCAATATACCACACCCAGTTGTTGGTTACTGCTATAATAATCCTTACATATTTTCTAACATCCTCTCAACATTAGACTCATAGAATGTACAAATTATTGTCCTGTCATCTGCATGTATCCCTCTGTACTTTAACATACTTTTTATTAACTTTTTATTTGCAATGGTGATGGACAGGTTGACAGACGAAATCAGACAGGAGTCCCCGTGGACTATGATGTTTGCAGATGACATTGTGATCTGTAGTGAGAGTAGGGAACAGGTGGAGGAGACCCTGGAGAGATGGAGACATGCTCTAGAGAGAAGAGGAATGAAGGTCAGCAGAACTAAGGCAGAATATATGTGTGTGAATGAGAGGGAGGATAGAGGAATGGTGAGGATGCAGGGAGTAGAGGTGGTGAAGGTGGATAAGTTTAAATACTTGGGATCAATAGTTCAGAATAATGGTGAGTGTGGAAGAGAGGTGAAGAAGAGAGTACAGGCAGGATGGAGTAGGTGGAGAAGAGTGTCAGGAGTGATTTGTGACAGATGAGTACCAGTAAGAGTTAAAGGGAAGGTCTACAAGAGAGTAGTGAGACCAGCTATGTTATATGGGTTGGAGACAGTGGCATTGACAAAAAGGCAGGAGTTAGAGCTGGATGTGGCAGAGTTAAAGATGTTAAGATTTGCAATGGGGGTGATGAGGGTGCAAAGGATTAGGAATAAGTATATTAGATGGTCAGCCCAGGTTGGAAGGTTTGGAGATAAAGCCAGAGAGGCAAGATTACATTGGTTTGATCATGTGCTGAGGAGGGATACTGAGTATATTGGGAAAAAGATGCTAAGGATGAAGCTACCAGGCAACAGGAAAAGAGGAAGGCCTAAGATAAGGTTTATGGATGTGGTGTGACAGAGCAAGATGCAGAGGACAGGAAGAAATGGAAACAGATGATCTGCTGTGGCGACCCCTAACGGGAACAGCCAAAAGAAGAAGATAATGATGAGTGTACTTTCAACTTCCTTTTTATTTACCTTAAACTGCTCTGTATAAGCTGTTTTTTGTTGTTTTTCCTCTAAAAGTTATCCATATTGTATAAGAAATAACCATATAAAATATCTGTAGAAGCTGTTTGCATTGTATATGAAATAACTTTATAATGCACCTAAATAGGATCATAGGATCATAGAAAGTTACTAGGCTAATGGCCTCAGGGTCATTACAAGCCTGGCCAAGTTCAACCTGTGTACCCAAGGGTGTCTGGTTCAAGCAGACACTAAAATCAGCACCTATTGCCCCTGTCTAAGAAGACACAGGTGGAACTCCCAGGATGAATTATCTGCTACCCATCTAATTTTCCAAATTACGCTTAAATAGGGTTAACCATGGCTTTGATTAACATGAATAGGAAGCTTGTTCCAAAGGTGGGGCAAACTCTGTGAGACAAATCTGTTTCTCCAGCAAATTCTGTTGCTGTCACATACCAGGTTAAGGTAGTTTGAGCAAGTGACTCATGTGCCATTTGACTTGCAAATGTGCATCATTTCCACTAAAGCTGGGTTAGAGATTGCTCTATATGCAAGGCACAGGTCACTTCTGAGCAGTCTGTATGACACAGAGTAAAGTGACAATGGTTTTAGTCTGTCCACATAAGAGATCTTGAAGACCCTGTATTTTCTTTGTAAGGAACCTTTGTGCTCTCTCCAGCTGCTGCAGTTGTTTGGAAAGGGGCATACCAAAGGGAGCATTGTACTCTATTATTGGCCTGATGAAGGAAGAGTACATGGGGGATATAACCTCTTTTTTTCTGGAGGCAATGCCCTTACTTATGAGATGAGCAATATAAAATGCCCTTTTTACCACTGTGGAGACATGGGGATTGAAGTTAAGGTTGATTTCAACCTGTGTGCCCAGATCTCTCATCACTGACTGTGTGCTTAGGGTATTGCTATTGATGTGGAAGTTTTCAGGAACATTACTTTTGCCGAAGGGGAAGATAATGCATTTTTTGCATTAAGTTTATGATCATGAATTTGGCACCAGTTGTTAGTCTGTGTAAGACCTTCTTGCAGGATGTTGACATTGCTAGAGGCTTCAATGACTGCTCCCAGTCTGCAGTCATCAGCAAACTTTGTCAGTCACAGTCCTTTAATTTTAGCCTGCATTTCGGAAAATAGATTCACAACAGTAGGGGTCCCAGAACCGATCCCTGTGGAACATCACTGGTTACAGGTCTGCCAGAGGAGGTGGAGTCCCCTATTTTGACTGTATGAGTTCTATCAGTGAGCCATTTTGCAACCTACCTGACAATATATGGGTTGATACCCATCTGGGTGAGTTTATCAATAATGCCTGAATGGGAGATTGTGTCAAAGGCTTTGGCTAAGTCTAGGTAGGCCGTATGCAAAGTTTTGCCTTCATCTATGGCTTTGGTAACTGTCATGAAGAAGTCCACCAAGTTTAAGAGGCATGATCTCCCCTTGACAAAGCCAAACTGGGTGGAGTCGAGCATTTGGAGATTTCCTATATCTTTGTTAATAAAGTCCATAATGATTCATTCCATGGCCTTGCAGATAAGGCTGATCAGGCTAATGGGTCTATAGTTCCCAGGGTCTGTGGATGCACCCCCTTTATGCAATGGGATGACTGTAGCTGTTATCCATTCCACTGGGACAAAGCCAGTGTTTAGTCTGTGACTGAAAATATGGCCAATGGTGATACTAATTCCTGTTTTAACCCATGTAGAAAACAGGCCGAGATGTTGTCTGGTCCCATAGAGATTGTGTTTTTGGCCTTTGAGAGGGCATTTAAGACCTGCTCCTCAGAGATACTAGGTAAGGGACATGTGTTACGGATGCTTTGGGGTATATGTCGATGGGACAGGGGAATGAAGTTTTCACTGAACTTCTCAGCCAGCAGGTTTGCTATATCCACAGGTTCTGTATATGTAGTACCATTAACAACAAGTTCAGAGCAAATCTGGGCATCACCTTTGACATTACAGATGTAACTAAAGAATGCCTTGTGGGTATCCTTAGTTAGGAAAGCTAATTTTGATAGGTTCATAGGTTCATAGATTAATACTAAGCTAACTGCCCTTGTGAGCCATTTTAAGCCTAGCCAATCATCCCTTGTGAGACTCAAACCCTGCACCTTGTGTTTGTAAAGCAAACACCTTAACCATTAGGCCACCCTCCCTACCATAATTAGCTTTGGAGGACTTCACTTATTCGCTTGTTTAAGTTGAGGATGGAGTGTTTTCAGTTTTGAGACCGCTCCTTCCTACTCTTATACAGCAATTTCCTTCTTCTATTGCATAGCAGCAGTTGTGCACCAGGCAGGCTTGTTTTTCCTTGAATATTTTACTTTGTTTCTATAAGGTACGGCAAAGTCAATACAATTGTACAGGTGCTCATATAAAGCATTGGTGTATAACTCAGCATAGGTGTCTGTTCCATCAGTGGGGGGCAGGGGCCATTAAGCTATTTATGCTGTCACATAAGAGGTTGTAATTGGCCTTAGAGAAGTTTTTAGTCTAGTTGTTGCTGGGGGGGGGGGGTCTTGTGTTATTGTTACTTCTAGCAAGACTGATTTGTGGTCAGATCTCACCAGGGATGGCCACACACTGGGGATGGTGCAGCAGTCTCCCATGTTGGTGAGCATCAGATCCAGGATGTTTAAGCCCCTTGTGGGTGTGTCAACCAGCTGGTCCAGGGCGTTGGATTTAATGAAGTCCATGAACATTTGGGCAAGTGAGTTAGAACATATATAATTTACCCAATCAATGGATGAATAATAAAAGTCACCCAAAACCAGGGTGTTAGGCCATATCTTGACTTACTCAAGTAGATCCAAATAGGCTGAGTGGATGTCCTGATTCATGGAGTGGTCCTATAGCTGGCAATGACCTGAAGAGGGGGTCTTACCTACACTCAATTGGACCTGAAGTAATTCTAGGGAATCATGCTGTTTAACCAATCTAGAGGTGTATTTATCTTTAATGAATATTGATACACCATGCCCTTTAGTTCTCACACCTTCAGTTTGTGGTCTGAACATGTGGAAGAAAATGTAACCTGGCATAGCTAGGGTGCTCTCTGTAGCCTTAAACTAGGTCTCAGTGACTGCACAAATGTCAGCATCTTCCAAGGTGAGGAGTGCTTCCAGTGAGTGCAGTTTCTCATTTAGACTCCTAGCATTTAGCAGCATAACTTTGAGGTTGTTTTTAGAAGGGATTTTTGCATTGGGAATTTTGTTCTTGTGACATTGCCTAAAATAAACACTATGGGGGTGGCAAGAGCCTTAGCTAGTAACCGAAATCCTAGGGGTGACAGGTGAAGACCATCTGTGGCAAAGTATCGAGGTCTGTTGACTATGTCATCCCAGGCTGATAGATACTGGATCCCCTTTGAATAACACCAGAAACTAAGCCAATTGCTGAAGTCAATCATTTGTTGTTTGTACTGAGGAATTATCCTAGGTGAAGGTAAAATGCTGCTTAAGGCTAGGGACATACCTGCCTGAGACAAATAGTCAGAGAGCTCAGTCATGTCTCTGTTCATGTAGTCCAATGAAGGACATCTCAATTCATTCACACCAGCATGGACTACGACGGTGTAATAACAGTGCCTGTTGTTGAGAAACTTGAGTGCATGTGTGATGTGTGGATCCTGGCATCTGACAGACAGCTGACCGTGCCTTATTCCTTATCCAGCCTGGTGAGAGGGACATCTGTGTGTCTCACAACTCAGTCGTCTATGACTAAGATGTTTGTTTTTGTGTTATGCCTTAGAGGCTTGACTGGTGAGACACTGATGTGTGATATATTATGTGTACTATGTTCTGCACAGGATATATTATGTGAATCGTGTTTGTGTTTGTGTAGTCTCTGATGTTTAGGTAAGCTTCTGGTAAGAATCTCCACATAAGTAGATTTATGTGTTGTGGGTTTGGTACATGCAGGAGATTAGGTGTGCATGCTGACAACCTGCTTAGTATCAGATGACCTGACTAGTGAGCGAGAGATCCTGGATTCTAGGTTCTTGATATAGATGTATCTCTCACATAATGAATTTTTGTGAACTAAAAGAAGTGGGATGTCAGTGTACATGAGGCAATTGCTACATTACCTCAGGATGTCCATGTTGACCAGGCTGGCTGGAAAAACTGTAGGAAAGTATCTATACATAATGCTAGGTAAGTTGATGTGATCAGAAAACAGGGAGAGGACAGCAAGGACCAGGTAAAGTAGAGGACAGGAGAAGTGAACAAAAATACAAGGGGCTAGTGGGTAGGATTTGTGTTGGTACCTCAGAAGCTTTATTGAATGTATTACCTGTCAGTGAGGGACAATTACAAGAACTCACCCATGGAACACAAGCAGAGTACTAAGGGAACATTTGCAGGCAGAAGTGTTTCCATCTATAACCACCAACGGTGTCCACTACTGCTTGGTAGTGAGCGAAGTGCAAACCTGCGCAAATGCGGTGCTTGTATAGCACATGAGAGCAAACTGATTTAAACAAATTAACCAATAAAAAAGCTCAAAACTGAGCCCTGGTCCAGCAGCCTTCAATCAAATGAGTTCTAACTGCATACTCCTGAGACTAGGGTGCAGGGGAATGCTCTCCAACAAAAGAAGACCTGGTTTAGTGCTCAAGTTATACAAACAGAACTAGATTCAGCAAGTCTGAATCTAGTCTATGCTACAGCAAACAAAGTGCAGCAATTTAAAAAAAAAAAACAGTTCAAATAAGTATATGGTATGGTTAAAATACAGTTCAAAAGTGCAATATACAGTGAATAAGAAACTAAGAGTAATGCTACTCAATGCCAGAAGTCTAAACCTCAAGATGCATGCACTCGAAACTCTACTTAGCATGGAGAACATCGATATCTGTGCAGTAACAGAAACCTGGTTCAAGCACCCCAGCACTACCAGGTTATACCTCATACCATGCTTTTCGGCCCCCAAACTTGGACCGAACCAGAAAAGGAGGGGGAGTATCAATATTCGTCAAAGATACCCACACCTCCAGGATGGTGGCACAGCACGAAGCATCAGAGACTATCCATGTGCAACTAACAGTGGGTAAAACTGCCTTCCAGTTCATAGCCTGCTACAGACCACCCTCCCAAACCCAGGAACCCCACTCGGCCTTCCTGAGAACACTGGAAAATATGAAGGTCTCTCCAAACACCATTATATTGGGCGACTTCAACTACCCAAATATAGACTGGAAGCATTACTCTAGCTCCAACACCCTAGCTCAAAGGTTCCTAGAATTTATAAACTCAAATGCTATGGAACAACTTGTTACCACTCCCACAAGAGGGGAAAACATACTGGACCTGATCATCACCAACATGGGGACTCTATGCTCCAGACCAGAAGTGTATCCCTCACTGGTAAGATCTGACCATAAACTAATCTCACTGGATATTCACATCTCTACCCCACCCCCTGCCCAGAAAACCACAGTGAAAAACTTCTCTAAAGCAAATTTCACACTCCTCAAAACCAAGGTGGAATCCTTCAAATCCCCCGGGCCTGTGGAAAATATGGCCCAGACTGCAGAATCCTTCATAAACGCATTCTATGAACACCTTCAGGAATGCATGGATCATGCAATCCCAAATAAAACCAAGACCCAATCCTCCAAAGGCAGACGTCCTGTCTGGTGGACCCCAGCCATAAACAAACTATACAATAGAAGGAGGAAGCTACTACATGATAGAGCAAAATCCCAAAAAGGGAAGGCATCTCTGATCAGTGTTAGCAAAACTACAGGCACTCATAAAATCGCCTTAAGGCCAGCTTCGAGAGAACTTGCACAGGACACTAAGGATAATCACAAGGCTTTCTTTAGTTATGTTAGGAACCTGGGTGGGAATTCCCAGATATGCTCAGAATTAGTCCAAAATTACAAAAATACACCAAACCCACAGACATTGCCAACATCCTAGCTGACAGGTTCAGCAAACCCCCACCAAAAGGGCAAATATCTATCCCAGCAGAGTGCTGCCCCTGACATCTCAGATGCTCAGGTAAGAGCCACCCTCTCCAAAGCAAAACACAGCATCAATGGGACCAGACGGTGTCCCGGGCTGTGTCCTACATGAACTCCAAGAAGAGCTAAACCCAAACATAAAACTATTGTTCAATCTCAGCCTTACCACAGGATATGTACCCAAAGCGTGGCGTACAGCAACGGTGGTCCCTCTCCACAAAGGTGGTGCCTCAACGGATCCTGGAAACTATCGCCCCATAAGCCTGACTAGCTTGGTCTGCAAAGCTATGGAAAGGATCATCATGGACCTCATAAATAAAGATATTGGGGACCTACAGACACTGGATCCTACCAAGTTCGGCTTTGTTAAGGGCAGATCCTGCCTCTTAAACCTGATTGATTTCTTTGAAACAGTCACCAAGGCCATTGATGAGGGGAAGGTGGTCCACACAGCCTACCTGGACCTCACAAAAGCCTTTGATACAATACCCCACTTGGGCATTATAGATAAGCTCACCAGCTTAAATATAAACCCTATGTCACTAGATGGGTTGCAAACTGGCTCAAGGAC
The DNA here is from genome assembly GCF_019279795.1 of Protopterus annectens. NCBI lineage: Eukaryota > Metazoa > Chordata > Ceratodontiformes > Protopteridae > Protopterus > Protopterus annectens. The sequence continues at coordinate 44,915,240 of NC_056748.1, read as the reverse complement.
AGAACCCACATGGTTAGAATTGCTGGAGCCATGTCAGACTCCAAACCAGTTACAAGTGGCGCCCCACAAGGCTCAGTCCTGGGACCTCTCTTGTTCGGTATATATTTCTCAGAGGTACAGGCCAACATGGAAGGACTGTGGCTGACCAAGTTCGCAGATGACTGCAAACTGGGCGCCATAATCGACTCTCCAGCTGACACAAGCATCCTCCAAAAGGGCCTCATAGAAACAGACAACTGGTGCCAGAGCCATGGCCTCAAGCTAAATGCCAAAAAGTATATAGTCATCCCCTTTGGCAAAAACAAAGTGCCCACAAATTACCACATAGGTGGTAATACATTAAGTACAGAAGAAGTAATTAGGGACCTGGGGACCCAAGTTGATAGCAATCTCTCATTTGACAACCACGTGGCCAAAGTGGTTAGAAAAACATTTTATATAGCCCACCTAATCATGAAGGGATTCACATCTAGATCAGGGGTGGTCATCGTGCCTCTTTACTCGTCCCTCATCAGGCCCATAATTGAGTACAATGCCCCTTTTGGGATGTACCTTACCAGACACCTGCAGCAACTGGAAAGACCCCAAAAGTACCTCACCAAGAGAATACCCCAATTCTTAGGAAGAACAGGGGACAGGCATGCCTACTGCTTGCGATTACTAATATCAGTGAATTTATACATCAGCAAAACTTGGAAGAGAAGGGGCATTGTATTCCTGGGTTCAGAATGCCATATTATGTGTTGAAAATGATGTCATGGTACTGGTCCCAGTGCATAACAATCTTTCTCCATTGTAAATCTTAACTACTGTCACTGTAGAATTGTGGAATATTAATTTGCATTCTATTATACTATAAGGCTTTGTATCATGCAATATGATATAAATCACTTATGCATTATTTTCTTATGCTATGAGATGGCATTGCAGTTTCTGTGAATTGCAAAGCAACTCACCATTTAGTGACATAATGCAATCATTAAAATTCATGGATCCCTGCTTATATCATTTAGTTAGGTACAGCTATTCTGTGAACAAAACAGGAGAAAGGATTACTAAGGACTTTGGTGTACTTTGTACTACTACTGGAAAGACCCCAAAAGTACCTCACCAAGAGGATCAAAGGGCTCAAACAGATGCCATATGCTGCCCGGTTAAAGAAACTCCAGCTCTACTCAGTGGCATACCGCCTGCTCAGAGGCGATCTGTGCCTGACGTATAAAGCCATGTCCAACCCGGAATTAATGGACATGCTGCACCTCAGAAAATCCAAATCCCATCGAGCTACACACTCGAGAGACTTGAACCTCAGCACTGAAATAAATAGGACATGCTGGAGGGACAGATTCATAACCCAGAGGCTCCCTTCACTCTGGAATAAAATCCCAGCCCAGGTTAGGCAGAGTCCCTCATTGACTCTCTTCAAGAGGAATCTTGATGAGTGGATGGGGGATCGTAGGTTTACCCCGGGTATCACTTCTGTGTCACTGTTAGACAGAGGCACACTATACTAACCTTGAAAAAGGGCATAGCAAAATTAATTTAAAATGGGTGGCAAAAGCCAAACACACTCTGGCTAGGCTTATAAATGCCCTAGGGCAGATAGCCTAGTATGAACCTATGAACCTAAAAGTTCTTTAAGTTTTGCAGAAATCAGCAGATGCCTTGGATTGATCAGGTGACTATGGCAGAGCAGTAGCTAGTTGCCAAACTGTCGAGCTTTGCTAAAACAAGCACAAACCTGTGCAAATGTGAAGTGTTATGTAATAAAAGAGAGCAAACTGATTGAAACAAATGATCTAATAAAAAAACTCAAAACTGAGCCATGTTTCAGCGACCTTCAATATTTCTCCCCAGGCCTTCAACTTTTTTGCCCCTGCTGAAAAGGGGTATTTTAATTAACTCAGTCAAACTTTCCTTGTAAAAAAAATGCTAAATAAAATAAAGATAAAATGCATTTGTACTTACGCCAGCTATTCCTAGACTAGCATGGGTATGTTATAGTGCACTGAGGCTTAATTTTTGAGCTGTACTCTTGCAGCAGTAATTACTTCTCCACTGTCTACTTATGTTGCTACTGTTAAGCATGTTGTATGTGGTACTATGCCAACATGCGCCACACATCACTGCATTTGCCAAACTCTGGATGACAACTTGACTTACACTTGTTTTCGACATTGATATGGTCTAGTTATTTTTGCCTTGCTGCATTGTCCAGTGCACGCGCGCACACACACACACACACACACACACACACACACACACACACACACGCACACACACGCACACACACGCACACACACACGCACACACACACACACACACACACACACACACACACACTAGATACCATCCACTATCAATATTACTGCCTACACAAAAGTGACATGGGCATGACTAGCCATACCCCTCAGTGTTGTCTCCTGTCTTATCTTAAGGGTTCTTTAAGTATATACACACACACACACACACACACACACACACACACACACACACACACACACACACACACACATACATATGTGTGTGTGTGTGTATATTATATATATATATATATATATATATATATATATATATATATATATATATATACAGAGCTCTCTTTTGCTCTGCTGACTGTATTATTTCCTTCCAGAGACTGTCCTACCAAAGTGTAGCACATCATCCTGAAAATTACTGCTTTTGTCCTGTTCTTTATCTCTCTGTTGTCTTATTACTATGTTTTCTTTGTAGTTTTGTTTCTCTACATTGATGTTCATTTATTGTGTAGTGTCAGTCACAGAGAAACACGTGGTGTGATGTCCTTTACTGGCCTCCCCACTTGCTGTGTCCCCAGAAATTCTCAGGCCAGCCTAATTGCAGGGTATCATAGGTCATCATGTGGGATACAGCCAGGACGGCTTGCTAGTTTCCTCTGGTGCTGTTTCTCCATTGAGGACATAGTGTAAAATAGGGGTTCTCTTGGTTTATGTGGTGGAAGATGTGGTGGCTGCTCAGAACTGAGATGAAATAGCTCCTTGATATATAGATTAATACCCTGGAATGCATCCTCATGCATCTGGCAGATTTGCATATCTGTACCACCCTAAGCACTGGACCACTGATGGTGGAGTCCATCTATGATATCAGCCACAGAAGTCACTAACTTCTCAAGGCATTCCCTTCTGGGATAGCTTAGCAGGTGGTCCTCATCCCAATATATATCTCATCATGGTATTCTATTTACTAGTGCACCACTCACCCTCCACAGCTTGTTGTCCAGTGCTCCATTACCTGTTGTCCACCCCGTCTGTCTGCATATCTCCATTGCAGTCTTGTCCTCCTTTTGTATCAGCATCTCCAGTGTTTGTCTCTGTCCTTGTTAAGTTTATGGGTGCAACCCTGCTGGCGTCTGTCTATTCTACTTCTTACTCCCAGTGTCCCCCTGTTTCCCACCCTTCTACCATTCTTACCTTAAAAAAGGCCAACAATACCACAAAAGATTACTGCCCCTAACCTATGCTAGTTTTCCTTTCTCACTGTCCTTCAGTTTATTCCTCTGTTTAGTCTTCCCCTTTTCTCACTGTCCTATCAAACCATTTCCTACCCATTGTAGATTTTTGTGTAGCGCTTGTATGAAATCTAAGCTATGCTTGTGTTGCATATGTCTGGCGCTTCGAGGTCAACGTGAATGCACATCGTGGCAAGCATGCTGCATACATGCTGATGGCTTGGGTCACATGACCTCTGGGAGTATGATCTATCCAATTACACATTAACTGCTATTTTCACAAATGTATAGCCTCATTCTGCAGCACTCTCCTGGCAAGTCCACACTATATTCACACTTACATATACCCTATCCCCACCAAGTCCCATCATGCAGTTCATGTTTAGTATAGACTACAGCAGGGCTATATTATCTTTCTTGTTGAGTATTTCCTGTCTTTTTTATAGTTAAAACATTTCTGCTGCTTTAGGACTGCCTTTGTAAATTATGCAGATGAGGCAGAAGAAAGGTTCAAGACATTGGGAATTTCTTTTTGTCTAACCGATAAAAAAGTGACTTTTTTTTCTTCAGTTTCACATGTACTTCACAATGCGTAAAGCAGCAATCACTTATTCAGTGCTTGTAGCTTTGCATTCTGAAAAGCTGCTGCTCAGCTTCAGTTTCTTTGCCTTTCAATTGTTCCAGAATAAATATCATGCAGTGAGTGACTCATCCACATTTTTGACATTTTAACCATCAGGCTCACAGTAGCAACATTTGGGCATTTAGCCAGCTGTTTATAACACAAAAACACAAATATTTGGCTAGACTGTGGAGGGGAGCTCTACTGCATAACTTCTGGTTGTGTCCTGATTAAATACAGTGCAAAATGCTACATTCTTGTTATTCAGTTTCTAACAGTCGCAGCATTATCTGGTGACAATGATGAAGAGAATTCTCATAATTAGCTGTTGGTGGTCCTTGAAACAGTAAATCTGAAATCTGACAAAGCATTCCCTTGCACGACATGTGGCTTTAGTTGTATTGCTTCTGGCAAACCGATTTAAGGCACCAGTAAGGAATAATGGATGGCATTTAAATAGATAACATTAAGGTTATGAGCTGCTAACAATTTAGTCTTGTGTTTGATTCCTTCATTTTCCCTTTGCTTACTCTGGCATTCTAAACAAGTCACATGACCAGATATTGTTCTCAGATAACCCCAGAGAAAGATGCCTCTGTCCTTAGTGGGATTAACCGATCAATAACAAACATAAAATCGTTAGCAGGAGTGATCCCCAGTCTGATAATGCATTAATAAATAATAAATGCACCTGTAATTTACAAGGTTGTAGTCTAATGTATGCAACATTCTCCCCTACACATTAAAGGTTTGACATTAATTATGAAGAATCTATTAACAGTAAAAGTTAGGAAACATATTTTAAACAAAAATAAGGCTAATCAATACATGGGATGTGCATACGTAAACTGTACATGTATGAAACTGCACCATCTAAAGACGCATGTTGTCATTAATGTATACGTGTGTCATCTAGTGATGGAACAACTAAATTAATGTCAGAGCAGAAAAACTGCAAACCTTGCACCACTGTCTAGGTTTTTTTTTTTCATTTGTTTTCTGAGACAAACATATGAAAATGGAAGCATGGTTTTGGAATTCTCAAAAAGGGAGAATTTCCCTCTAACTGTTTGTGAAGACGGTTAAGTCTATGAGCTGAGGCACAGAGTTTGATTCTCACAACCCTCATTTGCCTACTGTGTGACCTTGAGCAAGTCACTTAACCAGACATTGTTCTTGGGTCACCCCTGTAAAGGGTCTGTGTGTGTCCAGCTGGCCCACATGGTTAACTAATGGGTATTCTTATCTCACTAACCGAATGGTTATAGCTACACCTCAAACACAGACTCATGTTCGATTCCTAGGGACAGATGAGGATGTTTCTGCTGAAATAACAGAAAAAGTTATGGCAGATTCAAGATCTTAATGCAAAGTGAAAGGTTTGTTTAGCATACAGTATTAGCTAAACAATCAAATATCTTATGATGATCTAATAACTTTCTAAACATGTATTTATTGTAGATTTCTGTGTTGGTGATACACTAAAGCTAGTAGAAGCATGTTGTGATTGCTAAATGCAGAATGGTGGCAGTGATATAATATTTGCTGACAGTGATGTAATATTTAAATTCCAACAACTGTATTACTAAGCAATACACAATCTGGTTATACTATACAGATATGTTAATACATCTATTACCATGCAGAATGCACAAGCAGTAACATCTTTTAAAAGCAGCTTTAAATTCCATTATGTGGCACATCCCGTTCCCCTGGAAAATTACCTTTTTGTCTCTTTGTCACTCATACTATGCTTGTGTGTCTCTCTCTCAATGTGTATGTGTGTGCGTTTGTGTGCACGTGCATGTATACAAACATACACGCACACACACATTGTTTTTTTCATAGGTTCATAGATTCACAGGTGTTTACTAGGTTAATGACCACAACTGCCTTTTTAAGCCTAGTCATGCATCCCAAATCTCTGACAAGTTCTGGTACCCTTGATAAGTGTAAGTAGGGGTCTGGGAGATGATCCATTTACAGGCTGCCTGTGTCCATTAGAGACATAGGTACCAAACCAGACATGAATTTCCTGTTCCCCATCCAATTGTTCAAGTTACACTTAAATTGGGTTAGGTAAGAACTCTGCATCACATGGATGGGGATCCCGTTCCAAAGATGGGAGTAGTTTCTGGGATACATACCTGTCTCTCCAGCAGGTCCTATTTATATCACAGGCAAGGTTTAAGTCTTTAGAATGGGTAATTCTGGTGCAATTTGTTTTGTAGATATGCAGGAAATCCATCAGACTGGAGACTGACAATACCTTGCATACCAGGCATAGATCACCCCTCAACAGCCTGAAGGAGACAGAATAAAGAGACAGAGCCTCGAGGCAGTTTGCACAGGACACACATGTTACTTACATCCTGTATTCTTTTAGTGAGAAACTCTGTGGGCATTCCAATTGCTGGATATGCCTGGTTAGGTACTTACCAAAGGAGGTATTGCACTCAATGATATGTCTGATGAATGCCGAATACAGTGGAACAATGACTGCCTTGGACATGGATGCCATACCTTTGTTTATACGTTGCACAACATAGAATGTTTTCCCCACTACTGCAGACACATGACAGTCAAAAGCTAGATTACGGTCTATGGGCATCTCCAAGTCCCTGACTACTGGGTCAGCTCTTATGGGTGTGTTGCCAATATGATAGTTACCAGGGGTGGATGAGTTCCCACAGGATACTATTATGCATTTCTTGGCATTTAGTTTTAGTCCATGGCTCTGACACCAGTTGTTTGGCTGTGTCATCCCTTCCTGGAGAACATCTGTGTCAGTGTGGGATTCAATGATAGTTCCTAATTTGCAATCATCTGCAAATTTATTCAGCCAGAGGCCATTGACATTGGCCTTGACTTCAGAGAAGTAAATGCCAAAAAGAAGCAGTCCCAGCATCAATCCCTGAGTGACTCCACTTGTGACTGGCCTCTTTGTAGAGGTGGACTTTCCAGTTCTAACTTCCTGGATCCTGTCTGTGATCTAGTTGGTTCTTCATTGGATGACATAAGTGTTTGTACCTAACCTCTTGAGTTTGTCAACAATTCCTGAGTGGGGTATTGTGTCAAATGCCTTGACCAGGTGAAGGTAGGCAGTGTGAACCATTTTGCCCTCATCCATTGCTTTGGTGATCTTCTTAAAGAAGCCCATCAGGCTGAGTTGGCATGACCTGTCCTTAACAAAACCAAATTGGGTTAGGTCCGCACAGACACACTTGGTATACATGCATGAACAGACACATAAACACACACACAGACAGACATGTTCACATGCACACACACACACACACACACACACACACACACACACACACACACACACACACACACACACACACACACACACACACACACACACACACACACACACACACACACGTGCATGCATGTGTGTGTGTGTGTAGCTATGCATAGTTTCAGTAGATTAGCATGAAAGATCTGACTCCTGGTTATTTTTGTGGTGTTAATTACAAATATTGTATCCAATGCAGTATGGCTGATATGCTGCAGAACCACATATAAAAGCCTTATAGAATTCACAGGCAGATACATAATAAGACTTTGCATGCAGTCTTACTTCACTGTGTAACTGCTGTACTCCATTTATTGAATACAGATGCTAATACCCCCCCATTGTATGTCTTGGTCTTGAACTGTATACAAGCAAATGTTGTGATGGTGTTGCACTTGTCAGCACAGTGATTCTTGTCTCTTCTGATATGTTACAGACCATACATAGCTCAGCAGAAAAAAACCCACAAAACTCCTTTGTACAGTATGAAAATTTTTACTGGGAATGGATTGACCTGCAGTATACAAAGAGCCATGGCTTTCCTCAACCCACACAGCTATGCTGCTGAACTCTCACCAGTAGGGGGGAGTTCCATAGCACCAGATCGCCTCATTACCATGATATGGAATAACCCTGGCTCTACTGTCAAGTCTAATGAGTGAACATTTTTATAAATTACTATTAAACATGACTGCAAACCACAGTAAAACCAGAAACAACAACGTGGTAAGGTAAAACATATTTTCCTGAACACCTGTGTATACCTCCTTAGAACCATATATTAAAGCTTACTTTGTTGCCTTTCCAGGTTTCACATTGTAACATTGTTAATAATACACAACACTGTCCTCCCACCTGACATGTAGGTGCACACAGTGCATAGTGATTATATTAGTGCAGTTTGTGTAGTTTCACTTATCTTAAGCAATGGTGAATACTTTTAGAGTGTGGGAATCCAATCAGTTGATGAGTGTATGATACACACTGATTAAGGATAAATATGTTTATGTATGTAAGAAACATGTTAGATGGATTTGCTACACCTTTTCAGGTGCATATGCATTCAAATTCATTATTTGTATATAAATTATTTATATGTGGTTGTATTTTAGTCTGTTGAAAGTTGTTTTCATTGAAAGATTAAACTGCTGTGTTTTTACATTGAATGTCCATTTTGTTAATTATAGGAATTGCTAAATCTGTTAATGTCAAAGACATCTGCTTCTGGTTAGGGCAAATGTGTGTGTTTGTTAATGTTGAAACTTTTGCACCTTTTGAAAGTTTCAGCATTAGCGTAGGACTGTGTGTGAGAGAGACTATTTGCAGATTAGAGTAAGGCTTAGGTAAAGGGACTGCTTAGTGATGTGTGCATGTGCGTAACAGTCAGGTTGTATGTCTGTATAATGTTTAGATGTAGTGTGTCAACCCTGTCAGGCTTTTTGAGAGTTTGACCTTAGTAATGTTTGAGTTGAAGTTGCTGACTGAATGAGTGTCAATGCTTCTTTGGCAATTTACATGTGTGTGTGTGTGTGTGTGTGTGTGTGTGTGTGTGTGTGTGTGTGTGTGTGTATATATATAAATATATATATATATATATATATATATATATATATATATATATACATACACATATATATGTATATATATATAAAATATATACACACACACACACACACACACACACACACACACACACACACACACACACACACACACTATATATACACACACACACACACACACACACATATATATATATATATATATATATATATATTTATATACATATACAGGTTTAATCAGAATAAATAAGCACTTTCATCCCAATACACAATCAAGGACTTCATCAGACCTGATGAAGTCCTTGAGTCCTTGAGTGTGTATTGGGACTAAAGTGCTTATTTATTTCGATTAAACATGTATTATGTGGCATCACTGCTGGTGTTTGTATTCTTCTTTTATTCTATTTTAAACCAGAAGAGTTTATTTGTTAAAATTGAGTGTATGTCAAATGTCAAACTACAGAAAGTTTGAATTCTAAGACATAGACTAAAACCATTCGAATCACAAAGATTTGAGTACACAAAATGTTGAATCACACAAAGTCAAAGAACAGCAACAACTACTTTTTTCAGGGGGCTTGCCCCCATGCACCTCCATATTCCCCGCTAATTATATGTACCAGTTCCGAGATTGTACTACAATGAGGAAAGGGCAAGTTTCCCTAATCCCCACTGTACCACTATCCACTATCTCGTACACCTAAACAGCAGCGACATATTTGAAAAGTTCATTTTAGAACACTGCAGCCCACATTTCAAGTATCCAAACTCTTGACAGTCTGAGCAGAACCTCTGTCTCTCTCTCTCTCTGCTCTCTCTCTCTCTATGTGTGTGTACAGAATCCTGAAAGGCCAAAATCCTGAAGACCAAAATCCTGAGACCAAAATCTCGAAAGTTCAAAATACTGAAAACACACAGGATACCAACACTTACTATTCCAGCACAAGTACATACAGAAACAAATAAAAGGCAAACCATATTACTCTTCTCCAAGTATAAGCAGGGGGGCAAGCCCCCTGCACTCATGTGGGGCTGCACCCTGCTACTTAAATATATCAATTCCAAAATTGCAATTAGTGTAGTGAAGTGTAATCTCGGAGTTGATATATTTAAGTATATTTAAGTAGCAGGGAATGTGTGTGGCACAGCCCCCCATATGGGGGTGCAGGGGGGCTTGCCCCACTGCTTATAGCTGAAGAGCAATATTTTCAGTATTTTGAACTTTCAAAATTTTGGTCTCAGGATTTTGGGCTTTCAGAATTTTGTAGCACTCCCATATATATATATATATATGTGTGTGTGTGTGTGTGTGTGTGTGTGTGTGTGTGTGTGTGTGTGTGTGTGTGTGTGTGTGTGTGTGTGTGTGTGTGTGTGTGTGTGTGTGTGTGTGTGTGTGTGTGTGAGTGTGTGTGTGTGTGTGTGTGTGTGTGTGTGTGTGTGTGTGTGCGTGTGTGTGAGTGTATGTGTGTGTGTGTGTGTGTGTGTGTGTGTGTGTGTGTGTGTGTGTGTGTGTGTGTGTGTGTGTGTGTGTGTGTGTGTGTGTGTGTGTGTGTGTGTGTGTGTGTGTGTGTGTGTGTGTGGGTCTGTGTGTGTCTGTGTGTGTGTGTGTGTGTGTGTGTGTGTGTGTGTGTGTGTGTGTGTGTGTGTGTGTGTGTGTGTGTGTGTATCACTCCACTCCCTTATCTCACACGCCTCTCATTTCCATTCTTTTCTCACCTCTCCTCTGCCTACTGGCCCTTCCTTCTTAGACTACCTTACCTCTCCTACACAATCTTCACACAATCACCTAGTCCATTCTTCCTGCACCCATACTTACACACACACAATATAACAACATGCAACTGCCGTTCCTTTTACTTCTCATTCTGATCTTTCTCTCTTGGTTATAATCTTACCAATCTAATCGACTATACCCACCTCTATCTTCAACTCTCCCCCAAACAACATCTGCCACTAATAAATGCCCTTATTTCACCATCTGTGTATAATACATTACATATTCATTATCACAAAATAAAGCACTTCAGTCTTAGAATCTCTCCCACTAAGCAAAAGGTTAAACCCACTACCTACTACTTTAACCTCAATAAACCTGCCATACCTCTTATCACCATCCTACTATATGGGAACATCCACCCCAATCCCGGACCACCCTCTTCATCCAACCCTATCTTCTCTACCTTTATAAACAGGCACCAACTCCCAACCTCTCCATCTAAACTCCTATCTATCTATCTACTCCATAAACCTACAAAGTCTCACAAATAAAGTCACAGATCTACACACATGGATTTCTAACTTATCTCCTTACATCTTAGCTCTAACAGAAACCTGGCTCAAACCCCATATCAAAAACTCAGAAATCCCCCCCCCCCCCCAGTTAAAACATATTCTGGCAAGACAGACTACCCAAAAAGGGGGGAGGTGTAGCTATCATGTACTCAGACCATCTCAACCTTACCCCCTCTTCCTCTCCCAGATTTCTTACCTGATGACCTCATCTTCCTCAACTGCCACCTTAACCCTCACAAGAAATTTGCAGTTGCATCCAAATACCTTCCTCCTAACAACAATATTCCAGTTCTTGAGTTTATCTTATCCTGGATCTACCAGCATTTATTTTACAAAATAATATTACTAGGGGATGTTAACATCGATTGGAATAAACTCTCCCCCCACTCCCCAAGCCTCAGCATTAACCTTTTTGGGTTCAGTCAATTCATTACTACCCCCACCCGCATCAACAAAAACTCCTGCTCCATCATTGATGGATATTAACTTCCAACCCTTATCAGTACCAGAAACCTTGTACCTTACCAGACTCCTTAAGTGATCACCTCCCTGTCTCCATCCTAAGAATACAATCACATAACTCTAAAGCCCACCATTATAAAGACTGTTGAAACCTACTAAATTTCAGTGCAGATAATTTCAACTACCAATGCTCCCTTATAAACTGTTCCTATCTTTTCAACCTTCCTATGAATTAAGTCGTACTTGAGTTTAATAACATCTTCCTTAACATACTAAACTCCCTAGCATCCATAAGGAAAATTAGGATCAAATCTAAGCCAGCACCCTGGCTCACCAAACATACTCTTACCACCATGAAACTCGGAGACTCAGCCTGGAACAATGGACAAAGTCAAAACCCCCGTCTCTCTTCCTTAGATTCAAAGAACTAAGAAACCTTACCAAAAAACTTATTGTCCAAGACAAGAAAAACTTCTACCTAGAGACTCAATCTACCCACTCTTCAAACCCTAAACAATTTTGGTACAACATGAACAATATTCTCCACACAGGAAAACCTACCACCCCCCAAATGCTTTCTTAACAAAACACCTCTTGAAATAGCCACCCTACCAAATGACTACTTCATAGATTCAATCCTCCAACTAACCCCTCCTGACACCAACCAATAAAACACCCCACCCCCTCCAGAACCTACCCCCTCTCAACCTTCTCCCTGAAACCAGTTCCCACTGTCTACATAAAATCGCTTCTGCAAAAACTTAAGCCATGTTCTCTTTTTTGACAATCTATCCCCCCTCAATTTCTTAAACTTGCAGCTAATACTATAGCATACCCTGTATCTATCCTTATTAACCATTCTATCAAAGAATCCTTAGTCCCTGACATCTGGAATTCCTTCTATACAATAGCACTTCACAAAGGAGGTAACTCCACTGACCCATCCAATTTCTGCCCTATAGCCATCCTCTCACCTCTCTCAAAAATCTTAGAAAAATGCATTCATACACAGCTTCTCAGACATCTACTCCTGCTCTCCCTTCTTACCTGTCAAAACTGGTGTACCCCAAAGATCTATTCTTGGCACCCTCCTCTTTAATATTTTTACTAAAAATCTTCACTCAGCCTGCTGCACATCTTCTCTAATCCAGTATGCAGATGACTTGACTCTTATTACCCTCTCCGACAACCCTACTGACCTACGCTCTCTTACACAAACTTCATTACACACCATGGAACACTGGCTTAATCCTAAATCCAAAGAAATCCAAGCTACTACTTTTCCTTCCAAAATCCATGGCCGACCTCAAGATATCCTTCACACTCTCTTCCCTATATAATACTATCATTCATGCTGACACACATACCGAACATCTCGGTGTCACAATAGATGATAACCTGAAATTTGACCTTCATATCCAACAATCCATCAAGAAGACCAATCAAAAACGTGGTCTATTATACAGGAATAAAAAATTCTTATCAAGCTCCTCTAGGATCTCCCTAGCTCAAGCCTACCTCCTCCCCTGCCTACTCTATGCCTTCCCTAAATTTGTCCACCTCCAAGCAAATCTGCTAACCAAACTCAATCAAACTTACAACCAGATAGCTAGATTTGCTTGTAACTTTCCCTATAAATCCCACCACTGCCTAGCCCTCAAACAACTGAAATGGCTTGAATTCCCTCAACTGCTCTAACTCTCTCAGCTTCAAATGACACATTTTCTACTCCACAAATCTACCGACTGCCCCTCCCTATCTACCCTCCTATCTTCATACAAATCCTCCCGATCTCTCCGCAGCACTGCCCATCACCTTCTTGATACCTACAGACCCAATAAAACTATAGGCAAATTACTTTATAAATGCCCTGTGTCTCAAACTTGGAATAAGCTCCCTAACAATTTACTCTCTATCCACTCTGCCTCTCTTTTCAAAAAAAAATTAAAGAACTACCTGAGTAACTCACCCTCCTGCACCTATCACCTCCCTACCTATTACCCACCCAGCTATTCTACAGTACAATAGTCCCTCCTAACCCAAATTTACTTTTTCTTAAACACCATTGTTGAGCCTTTCTCTACTCAAACCTTATTTTCTCTTCCACTACTACTAGTCTCCCCACCCCTCTACCACCACTGCTTAACCCCTCTACCACCACTGCTTAACCCTTTCTCTCTATACTCTCTTGACCGTCCCCCCACCTCTCCCACCACTGCTGGACCCACCCCCCCACCCCTCTACCACCACTGCTTAACCCTTTCTCTCTATACTCTCTTCACCGTCTCCCCACCCTCCACCACTGCACCACTGCTGGACCCACCCCCACCCCTCTACCACCACTGCTTAACCCGTTCTCTCTATACTCTCTTGACCGTCCCCCCACCTCTCCCACCACTGCTGGACCCACCCCCCCACCTCTACCACCACTGCTTAACCCTTTCTCTCTATACTCTCTTGACCGTCTCCCCACCTCTCCCACCACTGCTGGACCCACCCCCCCACCCCTCTACCACCACTGCTTAACCCTTTCTCTCTATACTCTCTTGACCCTCCTACATTTTTCTTCCCTTCCCTCAGCCTAATTCCCTTCTACTACATACTGTTTCTCTCCCTATTCTAACTTGGTTCAACAATATTATTGGAATCTCATGGGCTTTCATCCGTATAGCATCATGTTACCTTGCACTTGACTTCATTTATGTCTAAAATGTATGTATTTGCTAATTTGAAACTCTGTACTTGTTCTTTTATGTGGAGTTTTTTTCCTTGGGTCTCCACTGAAAATGGGTCACCAGCCCAGTAGACTAACCCGGTTAACAAAAGACAAACAAACAAATAAATAAATAAATAAATAGCAGGGGGTGTTAGGAGTGCTGCAAAAACAACTGTTTTGTGTGTTTTGTCATCCTTTGTGGAATGATATTTTTGTAGTTTAATAATTAAATGTTGACCATTTCTTGATTGACATTCCAGTTTCAAGGAAAAGTAAAGGGCCCTGTACCCCCCTTGTACATCACAAACTGTTACAGGCATGGAATAATGCCTGAGGTCCTCAATATATGTTTATTAAAAGGCTGCTGTTCTAACTAATGTATCAACTCACATTAGTTTTAACAGTGAGTTAGTGCTGAGGATTAATGTAACAAGGATGCGGGGTTCAAGTCCTTTTTAGTGACTTTAAGGCATGCTGCTTAATAGTATTTCTGGTGTCTAGCAGTTCCCTATCACCATGTTTTATTTGTTTTTTTTTCTCACTATGTGCCTTTAACGGAGGCTATATACTGCATCCCTTGTGTTTAGAGTTTTGCCTTATCCCCATTAAGTGTAAGTGCTGTTACTTCATGAGAGGTTCTTCCTGGCATTTAGTGTTTACCCTGGCTCATATAGTTATTGACATTCCAGAGGGCTAGTGGTCCCCCTGACCTCTGTAATTAAAGACATCTGTGATGACTAGGGCTCCACTGACACACATAGTTAAGGACATCCCAGGTGGCTAGTATTCTCCCCAACATAACATGGCAGGCTTTGCTCATTTGGGCGTGTATAGAAGTGTGACTGATACCCCAACCAATACATGCATTCACACACACACACACACACACACACACACACACACACACACACACACACACACACACACACACACACACACACACACGTCCCCACCCATGTACACTCACAGACACATGGAGACATACAGACACACAGTCACAGGCACACACTCCCCCCAACCTACCCCCTTCCCAACCCCCCCCCTACTGCTACCACCCAGGCAGACACTCACACATGCATTCACATGCAGCCTCTCACATACATGCACATATTCACACACAACCTCAACACTACTCAACCACTAAACTGCCCAGCAGTTACCTCTACTGCAATGGGTGTACACAGCCTTTTGGGCATGTTTATTACTGCAAGCAGCCAGGAGTGACTTGCTAATTTACGCAGCTGAATCACTCAGCTGCATAAATGCCTTATCACAGGCAGTTGTGAGGGGCGAGCACTTTGCTAATTAACATATGCAGCATGGCCATGGAGTGCTAATTAACATACGCAGCATGGCCATGGAGACGGCCCACAAGGTGCTGCCTGTTTTCATATTGCAGCATCATGGTAGGACGATCTCTGTATCAGAAATGGTTACCACAAATGTACACTTTTCTGACTTCAGCCTGATATCTTTTGTAAAACAAAAAGCTGCAAGTAACATGTTAATCTGAATAAAATTAGGAGGAGGTGGTCACACGCTAAGTTCTATGGTACCAATACTGAAGAAAATGCTAGTAATGAGAAAACTGAAGTGCAAGCTACAAATAATGTTATTCCTCTGGAGTGTGTCAAGGCTACAGCTAGCATAATTGAGTCATTATTATGCCATTTTGTTACAACTAAGCAGGTTAAATGGACTATATTTCTAGAGAAAAGACAAATGAAAGCTCTGTTATACTCTGGATACATGATTACCCTTATCAAGCTCCCCCTGGTATATAAGCACAATATTAGCAACAACCGAGAAGTAGATATAATATGCATTCATGTTGATAGAACAGAATAGTCCCTCACACATGTAGAAGTTGTAACAGTTCTAGGAAAATATTTTCCACATTTTTGAAAGCACTATGGAAATATGGGAGGAGGGAGAGTCCTTAAGCATAATGTGGCAGGCTAAAGGTAGAGTAGTTGTCTGATACACCTGTTTAACATAAGACTGTGGGCAGGGACCTTTTACAGAGATCCAGAATTGAGGGAGTTGGTAAAGATGGCTAGAATTCGACTGTGATTCGACAGTAAAAAGGATTACATCTATTATCTGAAGCATGACCCCCGTGATAGAGCACAGAAATTCAAAACAGCAGGAGATGTCAATACAGGAAGTGAAGCTGAACTGATAGAGAACCCTGAAATAACAATCAGTGCATAAACTAAGATTTAAAAAAAATGGAGGAACAAGGGTATTTTGGTGAGGACCTTCAGAAGAAAGTGAATTCTGAAAATGTCATAGGTATAAAAATATAGAGTTTTGAACTCACGTGTGATAAAATAAACACATCAATAAATAAATAAATAAATAAACAAATAAATAAATAAATAAATAAATAAATTGAAGTACACTCTCTATAACATGTATCTATGAGCCAAAAGCAAAGTAAACCTGAAGATAACTTTTATTTGAAATACCTTTTCAGTGGGAAGGCAACACAAACATGGAAAACAAGCTGAGAGAGTGTTGCACCTACTCACATTAAGTCAAAGGACTGAGAATACTCAAAGGGCTTGTACATACAGCAGAGGCAGTAATGCAGAGGATATTTTTTCTGGAATTATCCTTTCTAAGGGAAGATATTACAGTGCTATTGCTGTGTGGGAGGAAACTACACCATCTACAAAAAAAAAAAAACACTAATAGAAGAAAGTAACCTTGAGTTTGGGGATTTACAAGTAAACCAAATAATATTTAAAAGAGTCCAGTGGGAAGATAATACATTATGTTGAGAAAGAGAGAAAATAACCAAGGATGTAGGGTAGGATAGTGAACATGATGTTCCTATTACTTTGTACCCCTATTTTGAGCTGAACTATCACTTCCTCATATAGAGTGAGTAAAGATAAGGAAGACATTCTACACAGCTGCTTATGCAGACTTTATAGGATACTAATAATGAAGCTACATTAACTTGTTTGGAGATCAGTTTTGGACAGACAAACCAAGTCAAGAGTACTAGCCAGAATTTACTGGCAATAAACAATGAAAGAGATAGATATTGTCTGTGCTTCTTGTCTAGAAAACTGCACCCCCGTTATGGATTTTAAAGTCCATTGCTCCTGATGTCTGTTATAGACACACAATTTTGGGGCCACTAGTAAAATCTAGCAATGGGTATTAGTACATGCTAGTAATACCAGAGTATTTCACAAAAGTTTCCAGAAACCGTATTATTATGTATAGCTAAGGTTGCTGATAGAGACCTGGTGTTGCTATTCTCCAGAGTAGGTACTGTTCATAAGTTCATAGGTGTGTACTAGGCTAATGGCCCTGCAGCCATTACAAACCTAGCCCATAGGATTACCCTGACATTGTGCCACCCGACCTTAGTTCTCAGTGCCTCTCTTGAGTAGAGCCACTGGACTGATCCCCGGGGTGAATTTTCTATTTCTCATCCACTTATCAAGATTTCTCTTGAAGAGGGCCAGTGAGGTGCTCTGCTTGACATGTATGGGAAGTCTATTCCATAGCATGGGCAGTCTCTGGGTTATGAACCTGGCCCTCCAGTATGTTCTGTTGATTGTGGTAATGAGGCTGAGGTCTCTAGAGAATGTGATGCAGAGGGATTGGGATTTTGTTAGATGTAGCATTTCTAACAGAGCTGGGTCAGACATGGCTTTGTAAGTCAAGAAGAGATCACCTCTAAATAGGGGATATGAGACAGAGAATAGTTGACGTTTTGTGAGTCTGTCCATATTGGGCAAGTGTTTAAGGCCTAGGATACTCTTTGTGAGGTACTTTTGCAGCCTCTCCAGTTGTTGCAGGTGTCTAGTGAGGCACATGCCAAATGGGGCATTGTACTCGATGACTGGCCTAATGAGGGAAGAGTAGAGGGAGACAATGACCTCTTTCTTCTTGGATGCAAAACCCTTAGTGATGAGATGTGCCACATAGAAGGACTTTCTGACCACAGTGGCAATGTGGTGGTCAGAAGAGAGGTTGCTGTCAACCTGTGTTCCCAGATCTCTTATAATACCTTCTGTGTTCAGTGGACTACCACTAATGTGGTAATTCACGGGAAATGGGTTTTTCCTAAGTGGGATGACGATACATTTTTTGTCATTGGGCTTAAGGCCATGGTTCTGACACCAGTTGTTGGTCTCAGTGAGGCCTTTCTGTAGGATGTCAACATCACTTGGGGAGTTAATAATAGCTACCAACTGGCAATCATCTTTGAACTTGGTCAGCCAGAGTCCCATCGTGTTGGCCTGGACTTCAGAGAAGTAGACAGCAAACAGGACAAGACCCAGGACCGAACCCTGTGGGACTTCACTCGTAACTCATCAGCAGTCTGACTTAGAGTCAGTTACTTTCATACTGTGGGTTTTATCTGTGAGCCAGTTTGCAACCCACCTAGTGATATAGGGGTTGATGCCTAGCTTAGTGAGTTTTTCTATGATTTCAGAGTGGGGAATGGTATCAAAGGCCTTGGCCAGATCAAGGTAGGCTGTATGAACCACCTTGCCTTCATCCACAGCTCTGGTGACTGACTCAAAGAAGTTCACCAAGTTGAGCAGGCATGATCGACCCTTCACAAAACCAAACTGTGTGGGATCCAGAGTTTGGAGATTCCCTATATCCTTGTTTATTAGGTCCATGATGATGCTTTCTATAGCTTTGCATATCAGACTCATCAGGCTAATGGGGCAATAGTTCCCAGGGTCTGTAGTCATTCCTCCTTTGTGGAGAGGGATGACTGTAGCAGTGTGCCATTTGGTAGGGACAAAGCCTGAGGTGAGGCTGTGATTGAACAGGGCACACAGGTGAGGTGCTAGTTCACTCTGTAGTTCATGTAGAACACAGCCAGGGATATTGTCAGGTCCCATAGTAGTTGTATTATTGGCCTTGGACAGTGCTGTTTTAACCTGTGCAGCAGTAATACTGGATGCCTGGCAATCTACTAGTATTGTAATTGGTCCTTTGGGGGGGGGGGGTAAAGTTGGCACTGAGTCTGTCGGCCAGTATATTGGCAATATCTGTTGGCTCAGTATAGGAGGTACCATTGTGCAGTAGCTCAGAGCAAATATGGGTATTGCCGTGGAGATTCTTTACATAACTATAGAAGGTCTTGTGGTTGTCTTTACTATCTGCTGCAATTCTGTTTTCATAGCTAGCTTTAGAGGATTTGATGAGGGATCTCAACTTTTTGTTGAGGCTGATAAGGGAGTTTTTCCAGTCTTGGGACTTCACCTTATTCCACATCAGTTTTCTCCTTCTGTTGTAGAGTTTGTTTATGGCAGAGGACCACTAGATTGGCTTCTTTTTTTTTTGGAGGAGAGCTTTTGGTTCTATTGGGTATGGCGAGATACATGCATTTGTGTACATTTTCATACAGTGCACTGGTGTATGATTAGGCAGTCATGCAACTATTCTTCCTTTGCATGGGTGCCGTAAAGTTAGTTTAGGAACCTAAAGTTAGCTTTGGAGAAGTTTTTCATGGTGGTTACCTTTGCTGGTGGGGGGGTATGTGGATTTCCAAGGTGATTAGTTTGTGGTCAAATCTAACCAGGGAGCAGTTGAGTATTGGTATAGAGCAATGGTCACCCATGTTAGTAATGACCAGGTCAGGGATGTTGCTACCTCTAGTGGGGGGTAAGAACAATCTTGTCCAGGGCATTGGAATTAATGAATTCCAGAAAACATTAGGCAATTGTATTGGTACATGAGTAGTTTTCCCAGTATGAGAGTATTAGGTTGGACCCTAATATTCTCTAGGGTGCTGAGGAATGTGGAGTGTAAGTCTTGGCACATGGTTGGGGACCTATAGCAGGCTGCAGCCTGAATCGCTGTCTTATGCAATGTTGAAAGGTGTGGAATGGGTTATAGCTTGGTACTGCAGGGGTGCTTTCTGCTGCCTTGAACCAGATCTCTGTTACAGCACAAATGTCGATGTTCTCCATTTTAAGGAGTGCTTCAAGTGAGTGCATTTTGAGATTTAGGCTTCTAGCGTTGATTAGCATGACCCTCAGATTGCGTTTGTTTGTAGCTGTTACGGTGGTAATTTGGTCTTTGGAACACCACCTAAAAAAGGCACTATTGGGGTGGCAAGAGCCTTGGCCAGTATCCAGAAGCCCAGGGGTGACAGATGCAGGCCATCTCTGGCAAAGCATTGAGGTCTGACAATCATGCCATCCCAGGCAGGCACCAGAAACTTAGCCAATTGTTGAACTCAATCATTTTCTGCTTGTACTGTGGTATCATTCTGGGTGATGGTAGGATACTGCTCAGGGCTAGGGTCATACCTTCCTGGTCTACATAATCCGAGAGCTTCTCCATGTCTCTTTTCATGTACTCCAGGGAGGTACATCTCAGTTTATTCACACCCACATGTACAATGACAGAGTCATATTTGTACCTGTGGTTGAGGGACCTGAGTGTGTGCGTTATGTGGTGGATCCTAGCACCTGACAGACAGCTGACTGTTACTTTCTCCTTATTCAACCTAGTGAGTGGGACCTCAATGTGCCTTACTATTGAGTCACCTATGACTAGTGTGTTGGGCATGCTCTTTTGCCTTAGGGGCTTTGGTTGAGTGGCACACTGTTTAGGAGAGTTATGTGTCTCGTGATTAGTTTTGTGTTTTGGTGGTCGAGTGCATTTCTGCCTTGGAGGTCTCTGTCTTAAGGTCTTATGTCAAGTTTGTTGCATTAGTTGTCAGTGCTTTAAAATCAGACAGTTGAAGACTTCAGTTTACCATGTGCAGGTTTATAGACTTGGTAGAAAGTTACAATATAATAATGGAGTCCATGCTATGGAAAGTTATGGGCCCAAATGGTAAAAACAAGGACCACTTGTTACCTTATTCACTATGTGCAATCTAATTGGTGCCACAAGCTTTAACCAGGATTACTGCCTTTAAACTTGTGTACAGCAGGCATCCCAGACAGCATTACTAATTAAACTTGGGAAAAAGAGAAGATACCATTTAAAAGTTTGATAGAACACTATAGTAGTTGGCCTTATAAGTTAATGTTGGTTATGTGCATGCAATCGACCAAATCCAGATAAGCCAAGAAATGCAATAAGTTTGTAATAAAATGCCAGATTTAGAGAAACTGAACCAAGAAATGACATATTAGTGCCAGTGCCCACCAAGGAAAACAAATTTCCAACCAGCTGGCAGAGGTCACTTAAAGTTGTTGAAAGTATAAATGCAGTGAACAAGGTTAGGCAGCCAAGAGAAAAACAGGACAAATCTTTCTCATTAATATACTAATGCCACTGAAAGAATTAGAAAGTTTTGTGGTTAGCTTGCAAGTTGAAACTTATAGAGGAGAGACAAGACAATCTGTATGCGAAGTACTCAGAATAATCCTTGTCAAAAGTACAAAACGTAGGAAGCAATGTCATTTTTATTAAGGAATAAAGGAGTTTTCTCAAATATGAATGGGAGAACTAAAGTGACAAAGCATAACACAGTGATAACACCTGGAGTGAAGGTTAGACTTAGACCTTACAAAGTACCAGAGTGTCAGAAACAATTAGTAAGAGACATTCAAAAGATGGTCAAAGTAGGAGAGACAGAGGGATCCAAGAGTGATTGGAAAAGTCTGCAAATGTTAATTCCTGACTCATAGTTCTATCAGATTCTATATTGAATTTAAGAAACTTAATGGCATTTCTAAAGTTTTATAACTGTCCCATGCTCAGTACTGATAAAGTACTATGTTCTCTAGCTTGTGTAACTAGATAGGTATGGGTTCTAATCTGACAGCAGTCAACTTGAGTGTGCGTTTTTCCATTATCAGTCTGGAACCAATTTGTAGCTAATTATTGGGGGTTGGTATAATGGTTAAGGGGTTTGACTCCCAAACACAAGGTACAGCATTTGATTCTTGCCTTTGGGAGGGAAATTGGCTATCATTAGAATGGCATGTTAAGAAAGCTAGCTTAGTAATTAGCTATGAGTTTATAAATTTGCATGTAGGTGGATGTGATGTTTATAACTCCTTATTTTTACTAAAGAATTTCCCTTGCATATGGATGCTGTGTTTATAATGCCTGATTTTACTAAGGAATTTGCACTGTAAATGGATTGAATGTTTATAACTTCTGATTTTACTAAGGAATTTGCTCTGTATAAGGATGCAGTGTTTATAACTCCTGATTTTTACCAAAGAATTTCCTGTATATGGATGCAGTGTTTATAACTCATGCTTTTTACTAAGGAATTTCCCTGTATACAGATGTGGTGTTTATAACTCCTGATTTTACTAAGGAATTTCCCTGTATACAGATGTGGTGTTTATAACTCCTGATTTTACTAAGGAATTTCCCTGTATACAGATGTGGTGTTTATAACTCCTGATTTTACTAAGGAATTTCCCTGTATACAGATGTGGTGTTTATAATTCCTGATTTTACTAAGGAATTTCCCTGTATACAGATGTGGTGCTTATAACTCCTGATTTTAAAGAATTTCCCTGTATACTGATGTGGTGTTTATAACTACAATATAATATCTATATATATAATATATAATATCTATCTATATATATATATATATATATATATATATATATATATATATAATATATAAATATATATATATATATATATATATATATATATATATATATATATATATATATATATATAATATAATGTAATTTACAGTCAAATACGTACAAAACTAAACTTTAACCCACTCACATTCATCTCATCCCTCAAAGAATGTAACTGGAATCCTCTAAAGTACCTCAGTCTTGATGACGCAGTTGAATTTTTTAATACTACCTTCCTGACTATCCTTAATTACCATGCCCCCATAAGACTTTCCAGAATCAAAGCACAACCCTCCCCATGGCTACAGAAAACCACTAAGTCAGAAATGAAAAACAGGGATAAAGCCTGGGAGCACTGGCGCAAACCCAAACCCCCCTCAGCTAGACAGAAATTCCTAGAACTATGCAATAGAGTCAAAAAGCTAACAAAACAGGATAAATTCCAATACTACCAGTCTGTCCTAGACTCCTCCCAACACAGCCCCAAACAATTCTGGTCCTTCATAAACTCCATCCTCCACCCAGGTAAAGTCAGTACCCCTCCTCCTAATATCCCTCACTCCTCAGAAAATATTGCTACCTCATTCAACACACACTTCACACAAGCCATACTATCACTAGCTAAACAACACAACCTCCCTCCCCTCCAATCCATACCTTTAACTAGTAATCTCCCCACTGCCTTCTCTTTTTCTCCTGTACCTACCTCCAACATAAAAAAAAAACTCTTAACTAAACTTAAGCCCACCAAATTAGCAGCAGACAACCTCCGAAGTGAATACCTACAAATCGCAGCTGATGCCCTGGCCTACCCAGTATCCATCTTGATTAACTGATCTCTGTCAGAAAGTTACGTTCCCACACTGTGGAAAGTATCACATATAATTCCCCTCCACAAAGGCGGACCCTCCACAGAACTAACCAATTACCGTCCCATAGCTATTCTCGCTCTCCACTCTCCAAAATACTAGAGAGATGCATACACTCTCAGGTCTCAGACTACCTCCTTACTAACAACCTCCTTTCCAATACTCAGCATGGTTTCTGACCAAACCATAGCACCACCACTGCCTTACTCTCCTTTACTAGCACTATCTTTCAGCATAAAAACAATGGCTATCTCTCCTCTGCTACTTTCCTAGACCTATCTAAAGCATTTTACATGGTCTCACACAAACAACTTATCTCTGTCCTCAATAACCTATCCTTCTCACAATCAGTCACCAACTGGTTTCAGAGTTACCTGTCTGACCGCCAACAATCAGTTGTATGGCAGAATGACATATCTCCCCAACTACCTGTGTCCATAGGGGTTCCCCAAGGATCCATCCTTGGACCCCTACTCTTCTCTGTTTTCACCAATATTCTAGCCTCTGTCACCAAACATGGTACACTCATACAATACGCAGATGACTCGACCATCATCTTCTCAGCCCAGTCCCTACCCAAACTGCAAAAAGTCACACAGGAAGCCTTTTCCTCTGTTGAAACTTGGTTATTCGATGCCCAATTAATACTCAACCCAAACAAAACTAAGCTACTCATCTTCCAACCCACCAAACATACTCAAAACAACTCTCACTTTAACATCACAGCAAAAGACAACACCATTATATACCCAACCGAACACACCAAATTGCTAGGAGTGGAAATAGACAATAAACTAAGATTTGACATTCACATATCCATGACCATAAAAAAAGTCCACAAAAAACTAGGAGCATTAAACAGAAATAAGCAACTTCTCACCAAAGCAGCAACGATTTCAATAGCAAATTCCCACCTTATATCCACCCTACTTTATGCCTCTCCAATATATGCCAACCTAAGGCAATGCGATCTAAACAAGCTAGAGACCTGCTACAACAAAATTGCCAAATTCGCCACAGGGGCATCCTACCATAGTCACCACTGTCTCTCACTTGCTGGACTGGGCTGGCTTGAACTCCCTCACCTCCTTCAATGGTATCAACTCTTACTCGCCCACAAACTAGTAAACCATCTACTAAATGTCCCATCCCTCCAGAATCTACTCCAACCCTATCGCACCACCAGACCACTAAGATCCAGCAAAAAAATCACTTGCAGATCACTAAAGCCAATACCTCTGCTGGTGAAGCACTATTCTCTTGCACCATAGCCAAATTATGGAACTCCCTCCCACCCACAATTACCTCCATACCATCATGCACCCACTTCAAAACTTTACTAAAAGCGCACCTAAAAACATGCTGGCTATGCCCTTGCAACTCCCACTCTAATATCACCCACCCCATCCAACTACTACCTTTCATTCCACTCCACTAACTACCTTGATTATAGCAAGCTCAGATGCTCATAAACCTAGTACGTATTATACAGCAGGAACGTCTTATTGTAACATTTGTTAATGTCTGTTATGTACTTCACAGATAAAGATTCTAGTTGTCTACTGATGTACTATGTTCTTCATCTGTAAATATGTTGTAAGTACTTGTCATGTAAATTGTTAATCGCTATGTAATCCAATGTAACTACTGTCTGTTTATTTTAACTGTGGAGCTTTTCTCCCCGGGCCTCCGTTGAAAATGGACCTACATCCAGTCGGACACTCCCGGTCAACAAATATAAATAAATAAATAAATAAATAACTCCTGATTTTACTAAAGAATTTCCCTGTATACTGTTGCTTGGGAGGTAATTTTGACAGCAATATGGCTCAAGATACTCAAGGTCAGAAACACTCTGCTTTACCGGTCAGAATGTAAGCAGTGCTGAAAAAGTAGTCAGTAAAAAGAAAAGATCACTTTGCTATCAAGTGAGCAGTGTATTCATTAAGGTATTACCTTTTAAGTAGATCTTTAAACTGATGGGCAATGTGTGAATAAACAAGAAGGTAATGCAAAATTATGCCAGTGGGCACTATGCCCCCCAAACCTTCAAGTGTGCAGTTACAAACAGACCTGTTTGGCTAATAAGAATGCTAATGGATTTTCTAAGTCTTGCAACACATTTAAGTATAAATTAGATTTTTTTGTGCTGGAAGGGGGTAGCTGAGAAATCATGTGCATGGAGAATGGGATATATGACTTTAAGTGTGCCTTGAATCTCTAAATTTCTCAAGGCAGTCTAGGTAGAAAACTAAATGTGCTGGTGAGAATAATGAAGGTGTGAAAAGATGGCGCCTGGAAGGCTGAAGGCAAGAGGGTGCTTCATCAGTCAGCAGCTCATCGTGGCTCAGAGGAGGAGGCTGAAGACAAGAGGGTACTTCATCAGTCAGAAGCTCATCGTGGCTCAGAGGAGGAGGCTCTTACAAACGTTGCATGGAGTTACATGGCTCATTTGTGACTTATGGTAGATTTAGCCTAAGGTAAGTTCAAATGAAGATTTTGTCTGTAGAGTTAAATAAAAAGACTAGCTTAGGCCACAAGTTTAAGTTTAGAGCCATTGATTCTATAATACCAGATGGCTGAGGGGGACCAGATTCACTTTTATTAGCACGCCTTAAATTACACTGGCAATTACATACTAGTGCATGTTTTTACCCAGGTTAAATTAAGTTTATTCTATCTTGTGTATTTTAAAATTAAAGAATCTCATGAGATTAAACCAATTCCTTGGTCACAGGATCTATTTGATATACACTTTACATATTCTTTGAAGTATATATTTATATAAAAGACTTAGTGAACAGCTACAAGCTTGGAATAACAATATATACTTTTTTTATTTATATTTTTTCATATTCTTTATATTCTCATATTTTTCATATTTTTTTAGATTTCTTATGTCATTTATGTTATCTTTGGTTAGACAATATAACAATATATGTATATTTGTAGTTGTTTTCTAACAAAAGAGCAGGCTAACTAGTTTAATATTTTTAGCCTAATGGTGTTACGTCGTATCTAGTGGAAAGTATTCTGTGTTTTAACTTAGTTAGGTTACATTTATTGTGTTTTACTAAGTGAATAGGTATTTTTATTGTGATGAATACTTAGTTTAATTGTTTAATGAACGAATTGCTTGGATTTGTGGTTGTGATCGCATGCTTTATTCTGATTGATTCTGATGATTATTTAATTATTGTGGATCTTGGTTTTCTTTTATCTGAGGAAGTTCCACCATAGAGTGGGACGAAAACCGCTTCAATAAAACTGTGGTTTGTTTTTACTTTTTGAGTGACACACTGAGTTCTTCTTCGGTTTTTATTTATTTTTACTAGTGTGTTGAATGGAGCTCATTTATATATCTCTCTCTCTCTCTCTCTCTCTCTATATATATATATATATATATATGCACACACACACACACACACACACACACACACACACACACACACACACACACACACACACACACACACACACACACATATATATATATATATATATATATACACAAACATATATATATATATATATATATATATATATATATATATATATGGGTCTACTGCGTTTGGTCGAATTACATTTGGTCGAAAATGATTTCATGCAGCCTACTTCACTGAAAATACATTTCACTGAAAGCCCATTTGGTCGAATTCCATTTGGTCGAAAATGGAATATAGCCCCTGCCTCACTATAGTGTGACCCTGGAGTGAGAATATAAAGTAAGGGGGGGTGTGGAGGGTGTAGCACCCCACATAATTGCAGTGTATGCACTATTATATACATGTGTATTCATTAAAAATACATTGAAAAATATAACGTCAGTAAAAACTAGTTGCAAAATATTATATATTATATAAAAAAACACTTTATTCAGTTTCTTTTACTGTATTTGTGTTTCCTCCTCCTGCTCCATTATTTCATCTTACTTTTTCTGCTACTCGCTGCGGCTTGTTTTCTAAAGTGTTCAATTGCATCTTTTCTGTTACATTTGTTACTGCCTGTTTATAGCCTGTTTAAATTGTGTTATTCTGAGCCTCTTAGTTTTGGTTTAAGCACTTGGGCTTTAGGTTAACTCCTTAGCTTTCACTGGCCTTCTCTCTCATTCTTACAGTTTCTCCTGCCAGACTGGTTGATATGGGCATCCTGAGACAGTGTAGCAACTGCCATATGTACACAGACAACCACCTACTACTACCAGCTAGGAACACAATTTGCGAGAGATGCAATTACATTAGGAACCTAGAGTCCATGCTCTCTCCCTTACAAGCCAGTATATCTGATCTGGCACTGAGAAGGTTGTCAACACAATTGCTACAACTCAAACACCACCCACACCTACACAACACACACCCACATATGTGGAGGTCCTCAACAAAAACATACCAAAACAAAGGAAACCTCTGAGGCAAATACACACGTGATCTCCACAGCCCCCCACACCACATACCATGCATAGTTCACAAACCTGTGTCTCACAACCATCAAGGCTTAACAAAAACCCAACATATTAGTCATAGGAGACTCCATTGTGAGACACACAGATGTGCCTCTTACCAGGCTGGATAAGGAGAAAGTCACGTTAGTTGTCTGTCAGAGGCCAGAAACTGCCATTTCACACACGCACTCAAGTCTCTCAACAACAGGTACTGTTATGACTCTGTCATAGTCCATGTTGGTGTGAATGACTTGAGCTGTACCTCCCTGGACTATATGAAGAGAGGCATAATTGAACTTGCTGAATGTGTGTCCCAGGCAGGTATGTCCATAGCCTTAAGCAGCATTCTACCATCAACCATAATGATGTCTCAATGCAAACAAAAAATGATTGACAATTAGCTTAGTTTCTGGTGTCATTCCAGGGGGACCCAGTACCTGACAGCCTGGGAAAATATGATCGACAGACCATGATGCTTTGCCAGAGATGGCCTGCATCTGTCTCACTTGGGCTTCAGGCTTCTGGCAAAGGCTCTTGCCTCCTCCATAGTGCCTTTTTTAGAAAAAGTGATGAGGTTAAAACTACCAACATAAAAATGTCAACAAAACCCAAATTAAAGGTCATGCTGCTAAATGCTAGGAGTCTAAACATGAAACTTCACTCATTGCAAGCATTCTTAACCCTAGAAAATGCTGACATTTGCGCAGTCACAGAAATATGGTTCAAAGCTGCGGAGAGCACCCCAGCCATACTTGTTTACTCATCTGTCATACAGTCAGACCCCAAACTGCGGGTAGTAAAGCTAAAGGAGGTGGAGTTTCAATATATATTAAAGACATACACACCTCCAGGGTGGTCAAACAGTATGACCCACAGGAGACACTCCGGGTGCAGTTAACCATTGACAAGACCCCTATACAAATCATAGCTAGCTACTGGCTCCCAAATCTGACTGAAGATGTCCAAACTGCGTATCTAGACCTCTTAGAATCTATCAAGATTTAACCCTTTACCCTTATCCTGGGTGACTTTAACTACCCAAACATAGACTGGAAGAACTATTCATGCCAGAACACAAATGCCCCAAAATATTCCTAGATTTTGTCGCTGCAAATGCTTTGGAACAGCTAGTCAATACCCCCACAAGAGGTGATAATATCTTGGACTTGGTATTAAACAACATGAGTAACCACTGCAGTATCCCTGCAGTATCATCCTCAATTGTAAGATCAGACCATAAAGTGGTCACGTTCTCTCTCGACCCCCACTTTAGCTAGGATCAAACAAAAAAACTTTTCCAAAGCTAATTACAGCCTCCTGAGGGGTGGTATAATGGTATAAACAACTTTACAGTCCCACCCCTAGGAACTGGCACCAGTATTCAAAACTATACCAAATTACTATACAAACATTTATATATTTGCATGGAATCAGGAATACCTGACAGGATTAAATCATCCTCTGCAAGGGGAGTAAACCTGTCTGGTGGACATCTGCAATAAATCAACTCTATAACAAAGGAAAAAAATGCTGTCCAGGACCAAGAAGGAGCAGGTGCCCAATTGGAAGCAATCTCTCCATAGCCTAAACAAGCAAATAAAAGGACTAGTGAAATTCTCCAAAGCAAACTTTGAGTCCAGATTGGCCATATCTACTTGAGACAGTCATAAGGCCATCTTCAAGTATGTCCATAATCTCAAAGGTAGCACCCAGATCTGTTCAGAACTGGTGGTCAAGGGCACCACATATACAAATGCCATAGATATAGCAAACTTGCTGGCTGACAGATTCAGTGAAAATGTCACCCCTTTGTCCCCCCATCAGGAAATCAGGACATTCCCAGTACCTGCCCCTTCCCCTTATATCTAGGGATCAGGTGATCACTGCTCTCTCAAAGGCAAAAAATACAGCCTCATGGGACCCGATAATGTCCCAGGCTGCATCCTACATGAACTCAGGCAAGAACATGCAGCACCATTAGGCACCATATTCAAACCAAAGCCTGTGTACCAGCTTTGTCCCAGCTGAGTGGAGGACAGCCACTGTCATCCCTTTACACAAAGTTGGAGCATCCACCGATCTGGGAAATTATAGACCCATCAACCTAACTAGCCTGATCTGCAAGGCCATGGAATGGATTATCATGGACCTCATTAACAAGGACATTGGCAACCTCCAAACACTCGATCCCACACAGTTTAGCTTCATCAAAGGGAGGTCATGTCTTTTAAATTTGGTCGACTTATTTGAAACAGTCACCAGAGCCATGGATGAGGGGAAGACAGCGCACACTGCCTACCTTGACTTGGCCAAAGCCTTCGACACTATTTCTCACTCAGGTATAATAGATAAACTCTCTCAACTAGGCATCAATCCATATGTTACCATATGGGTAGCTAACTGTCTCACTGATAGAACCCACCTAGTCAAAATAGGGTTAGCCACCTCAAGCAGTAGACCCGTATCGAGTGGTGTACCCCAGGGTTCAGATTTGGGGCCTCTGTTATTTGCAATATACTTTTCTGAGGTGTAGGTCAAAACCAATGGGCTATGGCTAACCAAGTTTGCAGATGACTGCAAGCTTGGAGCTGTCTTCATTTCCCCTAGTGACATGGACATCCTCCAAGAGGGTCTCACCCAAACAAATGGCTGGTGCTAGAAAGATGACCTCAAGCTGAAAACAAAAAAATGCATCATCATCCCCTTTGGGGGGAGTGATGTCCCCACAAATTATCACACTAATAATGTCCTAAACATGCAGTGAGATGTGAGGGATTTGGGCACCCAGATTGATAGCAACCTGACTTTTGACCACCATGTTGCTTCCATTGTACTGAAAGATTTCTACATGGCCCACCTTGTAAGTAAGGGTATCTCATCCAGGGACAAGGAGGTCATAACATCCATGTATTCTTCCCTTATAAGGCCCTTTATTGAGTACAATGCCCCATTTGGTATGAACCTCGCAAAGCACATGCAGCAACTGGAGAGATCACAGAGGCTCCTCACCAGGACAGTCCAGGGCCTCAATAATCTACCATACACAGATAGGCTAAAAGCCCTATCCTTCTACTCTGTTTCATAGAGACTCCTCAGAGGTGACCTCTGTCTGGCATACAAGGTAATCTCGGACCCCACCTTGATGGGACTGCTGCATATCCGCAAGTCAAGCTCCATTCAAGTAACCCACACATATGGCCTCAACATGGTCTCTGACATCAATAGGACTTGTTGGCAGGACGTATTTGTGTCCCAGAGACTCCTCCATCTATAGAATAGACTCCCTCTCCACATCAAGCAGAGTACCTCTTTACCCCTTTTAAGCACAACCTGGATAACTGGATGGGAAATAGAAAATACATCCCTGGGATTCCACCCGTGTCCCTGCTGGACAGGGGCATTGGGTGCTGATTTGTCTATGCATGGGCAAAACTCTTGGCTGGACTTATAAGGGCCTCAGGGCCATTAGCCTAGTAACTTCCTATGATCCTATGATTTTATATATATGTATATATATATATATATATATATATATATATATATATATATATATATATATATATAAATAATGAACTGTTGAAATTCAGTATTTCAAAGCTATAAAGTCGAATCTTTAAAACATAGAAAACTCAGAAGCGCGAAATTCAAAATCTCGCACACCAGAGGTTTTGAATTTTGTGCTACTACTGCACACACACACACACCATCCTCCCCACACACAAACACATGGTCTGTACTACATAAAAGCATGAGGGCCAACCCCCCCCCATGTAGGGGGCTGCCCCCCACACACCACCTACTTAATTATTCTAACTCCGAGGTCTCACTACACACAAACACACACACAACACCACCACACAAGCTACATTCTGCTCGCACACACACATCACAGCAACAAAACACACTATCACATACCAAAGCCCCTACCCAAAACCCTTAACATGCACACACACTTACCTGAATCCATAACCACAGCGGAACCTCAGAAGCATGAAATTCAAAACCTCCAGTATTTGAGGTTTTGAATTTCTCACTTCTGAGCTTTCGCTCTTTTCAGGATTCCACTTTATGGGCTCGAAATACTGAATTTTGACATTTCAGTATTTTGAGCTTCTAAAGTGAATCTATATATATATATATATATATATATATATAAGAATTCCTGGATTCTAATTTGTATTTCTGCACAAATGTACATTTCTGCAAAATAATCATATTCTTTGCAACCTTGTAACTGCCTTATACAGTAACATCTATACAATAAACTGTAAAATATTATAGTAACTCTCACACTGATCCTTTCTTTCCTTAAAATAGAACAATGAAACTTTTAATAGCTGTACAAAAATGCAAGTACTTTCCATCTCAGTATATATTTCCTGGCAGTCAGTAAATATCTATAAAAATACTCGGATGGTACTCTTCTTGCAGAATCACTGAACAAATACCATTTTGTTTGGAATCATTTTTTAATGTACCTGACTTATACAAGTCAAAATATTCCAGGGATGATCTGGTTGCTAATTGTTTAAGCATTTCAAAACTTTTTCTTGATTTTCACATCAATGCCTTTCCACATTGTATGCCAGTAATTTCCTGAATGACATACTCACTTTAGACAGATTCAGAAAAAAGTTGTAGAGATACTGCACCATGCCCCAAATTTTTTAAGTGCTTGTTTATCCTCTGGTGATGGTAGTGGGAAAACACAGCTCTAACATTTTCTTCATCTAGTTTTAAGACATCTGAAATTAAAACATGACCTATATAGCATGAGCCTTGTTCAGCTTGAGGTTATACTGTTTCAGCCTAGCCATTAACATGTTCTCTTGTCACAGCCTGAACAAATATATCACGTGTATCAATCAGTGATGATAGTAGCACAGTTACATTTTTAATCATCTGAGCAACAGCCCTCTTAAACAATTTGGGAGCTGACTAAGTATGAATTGGAAATATAAGGAATGAGTATCTTCCACAAGCATAATAAATGTACACAATTTGGAACTTTCCTCATCGAGCTTGATTTGCCAAAATCCCTGGTTAGCATTAACTATAAGAAAAATTGTGTTTGGCATAGCAATCATTACTTCTTCTGTAGTAAAGATTTGATAATATCCTTTCTTTATAACTATATTATGGTCTTCGAGAAGTATGATGTACACATCTTGTCAGGGCTGACTACTCTAACCATATTATTTACACAGCTAAAAGTCTTAGTCTAATGTGATACAAATGTGTTACAAAAGGTATATCTTGAGTGTAAGTGAGTTGACTGTTGGCATGGTATAGTAAAACTGATATAGTAAAGGGTTAATATTCTTTATGCTGTATTTTCCCATATTCTTCTATATAACTATGGGAATTATGTCATTTTTATGAGTGGTTTTTCACATTCCTTCTTGTTCTATGTAACTAGGGGAATGAGGTCACTTTATGACTTGTTTTTCACATTCCTTCTTGTTTATGCAGAAGCTCTGTGAGCCTGAGACCTGGCAGGTAACTTCTTTTGTGCATTTCTTCATGTTTTTATTTAACCACAGGAACTAGCAGGCTTACTTGGAGCATTCTTGGGCATCTGGCCAGGGTCTATGTTTTGTTTCAACATAATCTTTGCTAATCCTATGTGTGTCAACAGGCATAGCTTTTAAAAGATGAGATTTTCTGCTTGGTCAGACAGAAGGCTCACCTGTGGAGTGGATGCACTGCCCAAGGACTTTCCCGATAGAGACTCCTGCCTGGCTGAAGCGAGGCTTCCCAGTCGAAGTGTTGGCAAGGATGAAGTTTTTAACTTTATCGTTAATGTATTAATTCTGTTATTTCTTGATATACTATGATGCATTGCTTTATTTAAGTTATACTATGTTGTTTTATATGTATTGTCTAATTTTACTGTAATAAAGTGACTATAGCTTACTTCTTTGTCTTGAACATTTCTGATCCTTCTAAAATTAAACTCATTTGGCATATATTTTCTTGATGTAATCGACAGGATTCAAAATGTTTAAGAAAAAGAGTAAAAAGAATGTTGTATCTGCAAATGTCGAAATTCTAGGGTGGGATTGTGCTCCCTATGGGATGCTGACCACTGAATGGTCATGTATTGCAGGTTTAAGTGAAAACTGGGATGTATATTATAAAGATGCAGAACCAAAAGCTATAATAAAATGTTTGAAAAAGGTTTCAGTAGAAAGAGGAAAAGAACTTAGTGCGATATACAGATGGGCTGGATCCTTTTATCTGCATATTGAAAATAACATCAGGATAAAATTTGCATGGCTGAGCAGATTAAATAGTTATAGAAACAAGTTTGTGACTTACAGAATCAACTTGTAATGTTGCAGTGTCAAAATCAGTTGTTAGCTGATAAAGCAAACACATATCAACAGGTAGCTGAAAAAGCAGCTGTAAGACTAGCGCAATACATATATAGGAAAAGAAGAGGTAAAATAAACAAAAGAAAGGTGTATATGAGTATTACTAAAACTGGGGTAGACTGGGATCCTGATCACTGGGATGGGGATATTTGATTTTCCTCAGCTCTTTCTGATCATTCTGATTCTGGTGAAAATAAAAACACTTCTAATAATTACACAGCTAAGCCAATACTTAGGAGAAAATTGCAAACTACACCTGATCAGCCTGATGGTCAGCTGATGAGTGGATTAGAAGATTTTACTCAGCAAGAGACAGGTGACATATATGACAGATTTAAGCAAAGACTTGGAAAAAGTTTAATTGCATGGATAGTCAGATTATATGAAACAGGGGCTGTCAGTGTTAATTTAGATTCTCATGATTCTCAAAAGTTTTGTCTTATAAGTTCTGATCCTCCAATATAAGAACATTCCAGAAGAAATGATAATCAAGCTATGACTACTTGTAGTTGAAGGGTGTAATGCGAAATATTCTACAGAGGCAGAATGTCCCATTAATGACAAACATTGGTATACTTTGAGGGATGCAATTCAGAATGTTAAGGACAAGGGAATAAAAACTGCCATCTTCATAGGAGAGGAAGATGTATTAATGCAATGTGCAGTGTCTGTATCTGTAAGGAACAACATTATCAGACTAGCCCTTCACCCTTGAAAACAAGTAATGATAACATTATTGATCAAACTGATCAGACAGGTAACCCTGGTAACCATCTCTCGATGTGGTCGAAGACATTAGGCAGATAGGAGAATTGGTTGACTGGGGACCCAGAAAGAGTGGTGGAGACAGAAGAGAAAACAGACAGGAAGGGGGTAGAGAAAATCTTAATAATCAGGTATCACTGAAAGATATGTTTACCGCTGTACTTAAAGATGGAGTGGAAAGGGAGCAAATTGATGGGATTGATTCATCAAGCATGTGGGAGATGTATAAAAAGACGGGATTGAATTAAACAAATAAGAATGTTGGAAAGCAGGAAACACAAGTCTCAGGGAAAAGGAAGAAAGTGGTGTGAATGTCCTAGTGACTCCCTCAGTGCCACCATCTTCACAGATGTACTCCCATCTGTCTTGGGCAACTGATATAAAATTTGATTAGAAAGTTGGCCAAGCTCTGGCTGGCATCATGAGCTCAGGAGATTTTACCAAAAGCTAGGCAAAAGGTTTTAGAATTCCCAACTCCTCAAAGTAAGAGAGAGGCACAACAATTCATTGCATTATTTGGATTTTGGAGACAACATATCTCTCATTTGAGAGAAATACTTTCTTCTTTGTACAAGGTAAGAAGGAAAAGTTATGAATTTAGTTGGGGAGATGAACAGCAGCAGGATTTGAAAGGGCTAAGCAAGCTAAACAACAGGCTCTTGATTCATGGTCCATGCAAACGGTGAAGTAGAGCTGCATGTGTCAGTACATGATCAGTGGACTAACTGGAGTTTATGGCAAAAACAAGGTGCAGAGCAAGTACCTTTGGGGTTTTGGACTAGACAATTACCTGAAACTGAGAGTATGTATTCTCCCTTTGAAAAACAACTACTAGGTTGTCACTGGGCTCTTATAGATACTGAACAAATGACTGTAGGACATAATATAGCTTTGAGACCTGAAATTCCCATTATGCAAAGGGTAATGAGGTCACCCAAAACACAAAGAATAGGACACACACAAAAAGCCAGTGTAATTAAATGGAAATGGTACATTCAGGATTGGGCTAAAACAGGTGCAGGAGGGATGGCTATATTACATGAGAAAAAAGCTCAGATACCTGTGACTGATGAATCACAATCGCAATTATCACCAGAAACAACCTCAGTGGTTGAATCTCTAGTTAAATGGGGACAATGTTTTGCTCACTTATCATTGCAGCAAAGGCAACATGCCTGGTTTACTGATGGAGCATCAAAATATGTAGGAAACAAAAGGTGACGGACAGGTGTGTCTTCCAATTCTACCACTATAAAGTTGTTAACCAACACAAGTGATGATAAGAGTAGCCAATATGCTGAACTTTATGGAGTCTTTCAAGCTTTAAGACAGGAAACACCAGGAACATGTCATATTTACACTAATTCTTGGTCTGAAGCAAATGGTTTAGCTACATGGTTGCCTACATAGCAAAAGAATAACTGGACTATACATTCAAAAAAGGTGTGGGGAAAGGAATTATGGCAGCACATATGACAAATGCTATCACAAAAGACTGTCACTGTGTATCATGTAGGTGCTAATTGTACAACTGATTCTCTAGGATGAGCACTGTTACTGGGTATCATGTAGGTGCTCACTGTACAACTGATTCTCTAGGATGAGCACTGTTACTGTGCATCACGTAGGTGCTCACTGTACAGCTGATTCTCTAGGATGAGCCCTGTACTGTGTATCACATAGGGGCTCATTGTATAACTGATTCTGTAGAATGAGCACTGTTATTGTGTATCATGTAGGTGCTCATTGTACAAATGATTCTCTAGGATGTGCCCTTTACTGGGTATCGTGTAGGTGCTCACTGTACAACTGATTCTCTATGATGAGCACTGTTACTGTGCATCATGTAGGTGCAACCTGTACAACTGATTCTATAGAATGAGTACTGTTACTGTGTATCATGTAGGTGATCATTGCACAATTGGCTCTCTAGGAAAAGCCCTGTTACTGTGTATCATGTAGGTGCTCACTGTACAACTTATTCTCTAGGATGAACCCTGTTACTGTGCATCATGTAGGTGCTCACTGTACAACTGATTCTCTAGGATGAGCACTGTTACTGTGCATCATGTAGGTGCTACCTGTACAACTGATTCTATAGAATGAGTACTGTTACTGTGTATCATGTAGGTGATCATTGCACAATTGGCTCTCTAGGAAAAGCCCTGTTACTGTGTATCATGTAGGTGCTCACTGTACAACTTATTCTCTAGGATGAACCCTGTTACTGTGCATCATGTAGGTGCTCATTGTACAACTGATTCTCTAGGATGAGCACTGTTACTGTGCATCATGTAGGTGCTACCTGTACAACTGATTCTATAGAATGAGTACTGTTACTGTGTATCATGTAGGTGATCATTGCACAATTGGCTCTCTAGGAAAAGCCCTGTTACTGTGCATCATGTAGGTGCTCATTGTACAACTGATTCTCTAGGATGAGCACTGTTACTGTGCATCACGTAGGTGCTCACTGTACAGCTGATTCTCTAGGATGAGCCCTGTACTGTGTATCACATAGGGGCTCATTGTATAACTGATTCTGTAGAATGAGCACTGTTATTGTGTATCATGTAGGTGCTCACTGTACAACTGATTCTCTAGGATGAGCCCGGTTACTGTGATCATGTAGGTGCTCATTGCAGAACTGATTCTTTAGGATGCACCCTGTATTGTGAATCATGTAGGTTCACATTATACAACTGATTCTCTTGGAAGAGCACTGTTACTGTATATCATGTCAGTGCTCAATGTACAACTGATTTTCTAGAATGAGGACTGTAACTGTGTATCATGTAGGTGCTCACTGTACAACTGATTCTCTAGAATTCGAACTGTCACTATGTATCATGTAGGAGCTCATTGTACAACTGATTCTCTAGGATGAGCATTGTTACTGTGTATCATGTAGGTGCTCACTGTACAACTGATTCTCTAGAATTCGAACTGTCACTATGTATCATGTAGGAGCTCATTGTACAACTGATTCTCCAGGATGAGCACTGATACAGTGTATCATGTAGGTGCTCACTGTACATCTGATTGTTTTAGAATGAGCCCTGTTACTGTGTATCATGCATGTGCTCACTGTACAACTGATTCTCTAGAATTAGCACTTTCACTGTGTATCATGTAGGAGCTCAATGTACAACTGATTCTCTAGAATGAGCACTGCTACTGTGTGTCATGTAGGTGCTCACTGTACAACTGATTTTCTAGGTTGAGCAGACTTACTGTGTATCATGTAGTTGCTCATTGTACCACTATCTCTGTAGGATGAGCCCTGTTACTGTGTACCATGTAGGTTCTCATTGTACAACTGATTCTCTAGGAAGAGCCCTGTTGCTGTGTATCATGTAGGTACTCACTGCACAACTGATTCTTTAGGATAAGTACTGTTAATGTGTATCATGTAGGTGCTCACTGTACAACTGATTCTCTAGGATGAGCACTGTTACTGTGTATCATGTAGGTGCTCATTGTACAACTGGTTCTCCAGGATGAGCACTGTTACTGTGTATCATGTAGGTGCTCACGGTACGACTGATTTTCTATGATGAGCACTGTTACTGTGCATCATGTAGGTTCTCACTGTACAACTGATTCTCAAAGATGAGCCCTGTAACTGTGTATCATTTAGGTGCTCACTGTACAACTGATTCTCTAGGATGAGGCCTGTTACTGTGTATCATGTAGGTGCTCATTGTACAACTGATTCTCTAGAATGAGCCCTGTTACTGTGAATCATGTAGGTGATCATTGCACAACTGGCTCTCTAGGAAAAGCCCTGTTACTGTGTATCATGTAGGTGCTCACTGTACAACTGATTCTCTAGGATGAACCCTGTTACTGTGCATCATGTAGGTGCTCATTGTACAACTGATTCTCTAGGATGAGCACTGTTACTGTGCATCACGTAGGTGCTCACTGTACAACTGATTCTCTAGGATGAGCCCTGTACTGTGTATCACACAGGGGCTCATTGTACACCTGATTCTCTAGAATGAGCACTGTTACTGTTTATCATGTAGGTGCTCACTATACAACTGATTCTCTAGGATGAGCCCTGTACTGTGTATCACACAGGGGCTCATTGTACACCTGATTCTCTAGAATGAGCACTGTTACTGTTTATCATGTAGGTGCTCATTGTACAACTGATTTTCTAGGATGTGCCCTGTACTTTGTATTGTGTAGGTGCTCACTGTACAACTGATTCTCTAGGATGAGCCCGGTTACTGTGATCATGTAGGTGCTCAATGTACAACTGATTTTCTAGAATGAGGAATGTAACTGTGACTCATGCAGGTGCTCATTGTACAACTGATTCTCTAGGATGAGCCCTGTTTTTGTGTATCCTGTAGGTGCTCATTGCACAACTGATTCCCTAGGATGAGCACTGTTATTGTGTATCATGTAGGTGCTCACTGTAAAACTGATTCTCTAGGATGAGCAGTGTTACTGTGTATCATGTAGGTGCTCACTGTACAACTGTTTCTCTAGGATGAGCACTGTTATTGTGTATCATGTAGGTGCTCACTGTACAACTGACTCTAGGATGAGCACTGTTACTGTGTATCATGTAGGTGCTCACTGTACAACTGATTCTCTAGGATGAGCACTGTTACTGTGTATCATGTAGGTGCTCACTGTACAACTGACTCTAGGATGAGCACTGTTACTGTGTATCATGTAGGTGCTCACTGTACAACTGATTCTCTAGGATGAGCACTGTTACTGTGTATCATGTAGGAGCTCATTGTTCAACTGATTCTCTAGAATGAGTACTGTTACTGTGTATGATGCAGGTGCTCATGTTACAACTGATTCTCTAGGATGAGCCCTGTTACTGTGAATCATGTAGGAGCTCACTGTACAACTGATTTTCAAAGATGAGCCCTGTAACTGTGTATTATGTAGGTGATCATTGCATAACTGGCTCTCTAGGAAAAGCCCTGTTACTGTGTATCAAGTAGGTGCTCACTGTACAACTGATTCTCTAGGATGAGCACTGTTACTGTGTATCATACAGATACTCACTGTACAAACGATTCTCTAGACTGAGCAATGTTACTGTGTATCATGTAGGTGTTCACTGTACAACTGATTCTCTAGGATGAACCCTGTTACTGTGCATCACGTAGGTGCTCATTGTACACCTGATTCTCTAGGATGAGCACTGTTACTGTGCATCACGTAGGTGCTCACTGTACAACTGATTCTCTTGGATGAGCCCTGTACTGTGTATCACAAAGGGGCTCATTGTACAACTTATTCTCTAGAATGAGCACTGTTACTGTGTATCATGAAGGTGCTCATTGTACAACTGATTCTCTAGGATGAGCACTGTTACTGTGTATCATGTAGGTGCTCACTGTACAACTGATTCTCTAGGATGAGCCCGGTTACTGTGATCATGTAGGTGCTCATTGTAGAACTGATTCTTTAGGATGCGCCCTATACTGTGCATCACTTATGTGCTCATTGTACAGCTGATTCTCTTGGAAGAGCACTGTTACTGTATATCATGTAGGTGCTCAATGTACAACTGATTTTCTAGAATGAGGAATGTAACTGTGAATCATGCAGGTGCTCATTGTACAACTGATTCTCTAGCATGAGCACTGTTACTGTGTATCATGTAGGTGCTCACTGTACAACTGATTCTCTCATTGTACAACTGATTCTCTGGGATGAGCCCTGTACTGTGTATCACGTAAGTGCTCATTGCACAACTTATTCTCTCGGATGAGCACTGTTACTGTGTGTCATGCAAGTGCTCATTGTACAACTGATTCTCTAGGATGAGGACCGTTACTGTGTATCATGTAGTCGGTCATTTTACAAATGATTCTCTAGGATGAGCCCTGTTATTGTGTATCATGTAGGTGCTCACTGTACAACTGATTCATTAGGATGAGCCCTGTTACTGTGTATCATGTAAGTGCTCACTGTACAATTGATTCTCTAGGATCAGCACTGTTATTGTGTATCATGTAGGTGCTCCCAGTACAACTGATTCTCTAGGATGAGTACTGTCGCTGTGTATCATGTAGGTGCTCACTGTACAACTGATTCTCTAGGATGAGCACTGTTACTGTGTATCATGTATATGCTCATTGTACAACTGATTCTCTAGGATGAGCTCTGTTACTGTGTATCTTGTAGGTGCTCATTGTACAACTGATTCTGTAGGATGAGCACTGTTACTGTATATCATGTAGTCGGTCATTTTACAAATGATTCTCTGGGATGAGCCCTGTTATTGTGTATCATGTAGGTGCTCACTGTACAACTGATTCTTTAGCATGAGCCCTGCTACTTTGTATCATGCAAGTGCTCACTGTACAACTGATTCTCTAGGATGAGCACTGTTACTGTGCTTCATGCAGGTGCTCACTGTACACATGATTTTCTAGAATGAGCACTGTTACTGTGTATCATGTAGGTGCTAACTGTACCACTGATTCTCTAGGATGAGACCTGTTACTGTGTATCTTGTAGGTGCTCTCTGCACAACTGATTCTCTAGGATGAGCCCTGCACTGTGTATTATGTAAGCGCTCATTGTGCAACTGATTCTCTAGAATGAGCACTGTTACTGTGTATAATGAAGGTGCTCATTGTTCAACGGATTCTGTAGAATGAGCACTGTTACTGTGTATCATGTAGGTGCTCACTGTACAACTGATTCTCTAGGATGAGCTATGTAATGTGTATCATGTAGGTGCTCACTGTTCAACTGATTCTCTAGGATGAGCACTGTTACTGTGCATCATGTAGGTGCTCACATTAAAACTGATTCTCTAGGATCAACCTGGTTACTGTGATCATGTAGGTGCTCGTTGTACAACTTATTATCTAAGATGAGCCCTGTACTGTGTATAATGTAGGTGCGCATTGTACAACTGATTCTCTAGGATGAACACTGTTACTGTGTAACTTGTAGGAGCTCATTGTACAACTGATTCTCTAGGATGAGCACTGTTACTGTGTATCATGTAGGTTCTCACTGTACAACTGATTCTCTAAGATGAGCCCTGTACTGTGTATTATGTAGGTGCTCACTGTACAACTGATTCTCTAGGATGAGCACTGTTACTGTGTATTATGTAAGTGCTCACTGTACAAGTGATTCTCGAGGATTAGCACTGTAACTGTGTATCATATAGTGCTCATTGAAAACCTGATTCAGTAGGATGAGCACTGTTACTGTGTATGATGTAGGTTCTCACCATACAACTGATTCTCTAGAATGAGCATTGTTGCTGTGCATAATGTATGTGCTCATTGTACAGCTGAT
Organism: Protopterus annectens; assembly: GCF_019279795.1. Taxonomy (NCBI): domain Eukaryota; kingdom Metazoa; phylum Chordata; order Ceratodontiformes; family Protopteridae; genus Protopterus; species Protopterus annectens. Next base: position 44,872,480 of record NC_056748.1, on the reverse strand, counting down.
TCTCTAGGATGAGGCCTGTACTGTGTATCATGTAGGTGCTCATTGTACAACTGATTCTCTAGGATGAGCACTGCTACTGTGTACCATGTAAGTGTTCACTGTACAACTGATTCTCTTGGATGAGTCCTGTTACTGTGTATCATGTAGTGCTCAAACTGATTCTGTAGAATGAGCACTGTTATTGTGTATCATGTAGGTGCTCAATGTACAACTGATTCTCTAGAATGAGCACTGTTACTGTGTATCATGTAGGTGTTCATTATACAACTGATTCTCTAGGATGAGCACTTTTACTGTGTATCATATAGGTGCTCACTGTACAACTGATTCTCTAGAATGAGCACTGTTACTGTGCATTATGTAAGTGCTCACTGTACAAGTGATTCTCGTGGATTAGCACTGTAACTGTGTATCATATAGTGCTCATTGAAAACCTGATTCAGTAGGATGAGCACTGTTACTGTGTATCATGTAGGTTCTCACTGTACAGCTGATTCTCTAGAATGAGCACTGTTGCTGTGTATAATGTATGTGCTCATTGTACAGCTGATTTTCTAAGATGAGCCCTGTACTGTGTATCATGTAGGTGCTCATTGTACAACTGATTATCTGGGATGAGCACTGTTACTGTGTATTATGTAGGTGCACACTGTACAACTGATTCTCTAGGATGAGCACTGTTAGTGTGTACCATGTAAGTGTTCACTGTACAACTGATCCTCTAGGATGAGTCCTGTTACTGTATATCATGTAGTGCTCAAACTGATTCTGTAGAATGAGCACTGTTACTGTGTATCATGTAGGTGCTCAATGTACAACTGATTTTCTAGGATGAGCCCTGTTACTGTGTATCATGTAGTGCTCACTGTACAACTGATTCTCTAGAATGAGCACTGTTACTGTGTATCGTGTATGTGCTCACTGTATAACTGATTGTCTAGAATTTGGACTGTTATTGTGTATCATGTTGTGCTCACTGTACAACTGATTTTCTAGAATGAGCACTGTTACTGTGTGTCATGTAGGTGCTCTTTGTAGAACTGATTCTCTAGGAGGAGCCCTGTTACTGTGTATCATGTGGGTGCTCACTGTAAAACTGCTTCTCTAGGATGAGCATTTTTACTGTGTATCATGTAGGTGCTCACTGTACAACTGCTTCTCTTGAATGAGCACTGTTACTGTGTATCATGTGGGTGCTCATTGTACATCTGATTCTTTAGGATGTGCCATGTACTGTGTATCATGTAAGTGCTCACTGTATAACTGATTCTCTAGAATGAGCACTGTTACTGTGTATCGTGTAGGTGCTCACTGTACAACTGATTCTCTAGGATGAGCACTGTTAGTGTGTATCATGTAGGTGTTCACTGTACAACTGAAACTCTAGAATGAGCACTGTTACTGTGTATCATGTAGGTGCTCATTGTACAACTGATTCTCTAGGATGAGCCCTGTTACTGTGTATCATGTAGGTGCTCACTGTACAGCTGATTCTCTAGGATGAGCACTGTTACTGTGTATCATGTAGGTGCTCATTGTACAACTGATTGTCTAGGATGAGCCCTGTTACTGTATATCATGTAGGTGCTCACTGTACAACTGATTCTCCAGGATGAGCCCTGTTACTGTGTATCATGTAGGTGCTCATTGTATAACTGATTGTCTAGGATGAGCCCTGTTACTGTATATCATGTAGGTGCTCACTGTACAACTGGTTCTCTAGGATGAGCACTTTTACTGTGTATTATGTAGGTGCTCACTGTACAACTGATTATCTCGAATGAGCCCTGCTACTGTGTATCATGCAAGTGCTCACTGTACAACTGATTCTCTAGGATTAGCAGTGTTACTGTGTATCATGTAGCTGCTCACTGTACAACTGATTCTCTAGGATCAGCACTGTTATTGTGTATCATGTAGGTGCTCACTGTACAACTGATTCTCTAGGATGAACATTGTTACTGTGTATCATGTAGGTGCTTATTGTACAACTGATTCTCTGGAATGAGCACTGTTATTGTGTATCATGTAGGTGCTCAATGTACAACTGATTCTCTAGGATGAGCACTGTCACTGTGTATCATGTAGGTGCTCATTGTACAACTGACTCTCTAGGATGAGCACTGTTACTCTTACTGTGTATAATGAAAGTTCACACTGTACAACTGACTCTTTAGAATGAGTCCGGTTACTGTGTATCATGTAGGTACTCACTGTACAAATGATTCTCTAGGATGAGCACTTTTACTGTGTATCATGTAGGTGCTCATTGTACAACTGATTGTCTAGGATGAGCCCTGTTACTGTATATCATGTAGGTGCTCACTGTACAACTGGTTCTCTAGGATGAGCACTTTTACTGTGTATTATGTAGGTGCTCACTGTACAACTGATTCTCTCGAATGAGCCCTGCTACTGTGTATCATGCAAGTGCTCACTGTACAACTGATTCTCTAGGATTAGCAGTGTTACTGTGTATCATGTAGCTGCTCACTGTACAACTGATTCTCTAGGATGAGCACTTTTAGTGTGTGTCATGTAGGTGCTCATTGTACAACTGATTCTCTAGGAAGAGCACAGTTACTTTGTATCATGTATGTTCTCACTGTACAACTGATTCTCTTGAATGAGCACTGTTACTGTGTATCATTTAGGTGTTCATTGTTCAAATGATTTTCTAGGAAGTGGCCTGTACTGTGTATCATGAAGGTGATCATTGTACAACTGATTCTCTAGAAAGAACACTGTTACTGTGTATTATGTAGGTGCTCATTGTTCAACTGATTCCCTGGGATGAACCCTGTACTGTGTATCACGTAGGTGTTTAATGTGCAACTGATACTCTAGGTTGAGCACTGTTACTGTGTATAATGTAGGCGCTCTCTGTACAACTGATTCTCTAGAATGAGGGGTCTATTTTAGAACACCATAGTTTCAAAATTTCAAGTGTTCTAATATTGACCCATTTTCAGCAAATGCTGAAAATATCCAAGAAACAGAAAACCTAATATTTTCATAGGGAAAGAATTTGGTTGTCCATTTCTGTTGCTTTGGTATTTTCAGAGCTGTGGTGGAAAGTTACGGTTCGGGTTCAGGTAAGTGTGTGATTATGTGGATGTGAAGGTTAGGGCGGGGTAGGTGAGTTAGGTTTAGGACGTTGGTCAGGTAAGTGTGCGATTGTGTGAACATGAGGGTTAAGGTGGGGTAGGTGAGTTAGGGTTAAGGCGCGGGTGAGGTGACTGTGTGATAGTGACAGAACTTAGGGTTAGGGTTTGGGTTAGGGTAAGTGGATAGTTAGTGGTGTATGTATAGTTCAGTGTAGGGTTAGGTGTAAGAGTTTAGGTGTATGTGTGTGGATTGCTGTTTGTTTGGTGTGCTTGTGTTGTGTGTATGTGTTCTGGAAAAGTGAATTTTTTCCCTAGGAAAAAATTAACTGTTCTCTATGTTCGATGTTTCATATTTTTGATTAATATGGTTCAATATTAGAACACTCCAAATTTTAAAAGTTTGGTTTTCTAATATAGACCCTAGAATGAGCACTGTTACTGTGTATCATGTTGGTGCTCATTATACAACTAATTCTCTAGGATGTGCCCTGTACTGTGTATCATGTAGGTGCTCATTGTACAACTGATTCTCTAGAATGAGCACTGTTACTATGTATCGTGTAGATGCTCGTTGTGCAACTGATTTTCTAGGATGAGGCCTGTACTGTGTATCACGTAGGTGCTCATTGTACAACTGATTCTCTAGGATGAGCACTGTTACTGTGTATCATGTAGGTGCTCACTGTACAACTGATTCTCTAGGATGAGCACTGTTACTGTGTATCATGTAGGTGCTCACTGTACAACTGATTCTCTAGAATGAGCACTGTTACTGTGTATCATGTAGGTGCTCATTGTACAACTGATTCTCTAGGATGAGCACTGTTACTGTGTATCATGTAGGTGCTCATTGTACAACTGATTCTCTAGGATGAGCATTGTTACTGTGCATCATGTAGGTGCTCACTGTACAACTGATTCTCTAGGATGAGCACTGTTACTGTGTATCATGTAGGTGCTCACTGTACAACTGATTCTCTAGGATGAGCACTGTTACTGTGTATCATGTAGGTGCTCACTGTACAACTGATTCTCTAGGATGAGCATTGTTACTGTGTATCATGTAGGTGCTCATTGTACAACTGATTCTCTAGGATGAGCACTGTTACTGTGTATCATGTAGGTTCTCACTGTACAACTGATTCTCTAGAATGAGCACTGTTACTGTGTATCATGTAGGTGCTCATTGTACAACTGATTCTCTAGGATGAGCATTGTTACTGTGTATCATGTAGGTGCTCATTGTACAACTGATTCTCTAGGATGAGCATTGTTACTGTGCATCATGTAGGTGCTCACTGTACAACTGATTCTGTAGGATGAGCACTGTTACTGTGTATCATGTAGGTTCTCACTGTACAAATGATTCTCTAGGATGAGCACTTTTACTGTGTATCATGTAGGTGCTCACTGTACAACTGATTCTCTAGGATGAGCACTGTTACTGTGTATCATGTAGGTGCTCATTGTACAACTGATTCTCTAGGATGAGCACTGTTACTGTGTATTATGTAGGTTCTCACTGTACAACTGATTCTCTAAGATGAGCCCTGTACTGTGTATCATGTAGGTGCTCATTGTACAACTGATTATCTAGGATCAGCACTGTTATTGTGTATCATATAGGTGCACACTATACAACTGATTCTCTAGGATGAGCACTGTTACTGTGTATTATGTAAGTGCTCACTGTACAAGTGATTCTCGAGGATTAGCACTGTAACTGTGTATCATATAGTGCTCATTGAAAACCTGATTCAGTAGGATGAGCACTGTTACTGTGTATGATGTAGGTTCTCACTGTACAACTGATTATCTAGGATGAGCACTGTTACTGTGTATCATGTAGTGCTCAAATTGATTCTGTAGAATGAGCACTGTTACTGTGTATCATGTAGGTGCTCATTGTACAACTGATTATCTGGGATGAGCATTGTTACTGTGTATCATGTAGGTGCTCATTGTACAACTGACTCTGTAGAATGAGTCCGGTTACTGTGTATCATTTAGGTACTCACTGTACAAATGATTCACTAGGATGAGCACTGTTACTGTGTATCATGTAGGTGCTCATTGTACAACTGATTATCTGGGATGAGCACTGTTACTGTGTATCATGTAGGTGCTCATTGTACAACTGATTCTCTAGGATGAGCACTGTTAGTGTGTACCATGTAAGTGTTCACTGTACAACTGATTCTCTAGGATGAGTCCTGTTACTGTGTATCATTTAGTGCTCAAACTGATTCTGTAGAATGAGCACTGTTACTGTGTATCATGTAGGTGCTCAATGTACAACTGATTTTCTAGGATGAGCCCTGTTACTGTGTATCATGTAGTGCTCACTGTACAACTGATTCTCTAGGATGAGCACTGTTACTGTGTACCATGTATGTGCTTATTGTACAAATGATTCTCTAGAATGATCACTGTTTCTGTGTATCATGTAGGTTCTCACTGTACAGCTGGTTCTCTAGAATAAGCACTGTACTGTATATCATGTAGGTGCTCATTGTACAACTGATTCTCTAGGATGAGCACTGTTACTGTGTATCATGTAGGTGCTCACTGTACAACTGATTCTCTAGGATGAGCACTGTTACTGTGTATCATGTAGGTGCTCACTGTACAACTGATTCTCTATGATGAGCCCTGTTTTTGTGTATCCTGTAGGTGCTCATTGTGCAACGGATTCTCTGGGATGAGCCCTGTGCTGTGTATCACATAGGTGCTCATTGCACAACTGATTCCCTAGGATGAGCACTGTTATTGTGTATCATGTAGGTGCTCACTGTACAACTGATTCTTTAGGATGAGCACTGTTACTGTGTATCATGTAGGTGCTCACTGTACAACTGATTCTCTAGGATGAGCACTGTTACTGTGTATCATGTAGGTGCTCACTGTACAACTGATTCTCTAGAATGAGCACTGTTACTGTGTATCATGTAGGTGCTCATTGTACAACTGATTCTCTAGGATGAGCCCTGTTACTGTGTATCATGTAGGTGCTCACTGTACAACTGATTCTCTAGGATGAGCACTGTTACTGTGTATCATGTAGGTGCTCATTGTACAACTGATTCTCTAGGATGAGCACTGTTACTGTGTATCATGTAGGTGCTCACTGTACAACTGATTCTCCATTATGAGCACTGTTCCTGTGTATCATGTAGGTGCTCACTGTACAACTGATTCTCTAGGATGAGCACTGTTACTGTGTATCATGTAGGTGCTCACTGTACAACTGATTCTCTAGAATGAGCCCTGTTACTGTGTATCATGCAAGTGCTCACTGTACAACTGATTCTCTAGGATGAGCACTGTTACTGTGTATCATGTAGGTGCTCACTGTACAACTGATTCTCTAGGATGAGCACTGTTACTGTGTATCATGTAGGTGCTCACTGTACAACTGATTCTCTAGGATGAGCACTGTTACTGTGTATCATGTAGGTGCTCATTGTACAACTGATTCTCTAGAATGAGCACTGTTACTGTGTATCATGTAGGTGCTCACTGTACAAGTGACTCTGTAGAATGAGTCCGGTTACTGTGTATCATGTAGGTACTCACTGTACAAATGATTCACTAGGATGAGCACTGTTACTGTGTATCATGTAGGTGCTCATTGTACAACTGATTATCTGGGATGAGCACTGTTACTGTGTATCATGTAGGTGCTCATTGTACAACTGATTCTCTAGGATGAGCACTGTTAGTGTGTACCATGTAAGTGTTCACTGTACAACTGATTCTCTAGGATGAGTCCTGTTACTGTGTATCATGTAGTGCTCAAACTGATTCTGTAGAATGAGCACTGTTACTGTGTATCATGTAGGTGCTCAATGTACAACTGATTTTCTAGGATGAGCCCTGTTACTGTGTATCATGTAGTGCTCACTGTACAACTGATTCTCTAGAATGAGCACTGTTACTGTGTATCGTGTATGTGCTCACTGTATAACTGATTGTCTAGAATTTGGACTGTTATTGTGTATCATGTTGTGCTCACTGTACAACTGATTTTCTAGAATAAGCACTGTAACTGTGTGTCATGTAGGTGCTCTTTGTAGAACTGATTCTCTAGGAGGAGCACTGTTACTGTGTATCATGTGGGTGCTCACTGTAAAACTGCTTCTCTAGGATGAGCATTTTTACTGTGTATCATGTAGGTGCTCACTGTACAACTGCTTCTCTGGAATGAGCACTGTTACTGTGTATCATGTGGGTGCTCATTGTACATCTGATTCTTTAGGATGTGCCATGTACTGTGTATCATGTAAGTGCTCACTGTATAACTGATTCTCTAGAATGAGCACTGTTACTGTGTATTATTCAAGTGCTCACTGTACAACTGATTCTCTAGAATGAGCACTGTTACTGTGTATCATGTAGGTGCTCACTGTACAACTGATTCTCTAGGATGAGCACTGTTACTGTGTATCATGTAGGTGTTCACTGTACAAATGAAACTCTAGAATGAGCACTGTTACTGTGTATCATGTAGGTGCTCATTGTACAACTGATTCTCTAGGATGAGCCCTGTTACTGTGTATCATGTAGGTGCTCACTGTACAACTGATTCTCTAGGATGAGCACTGTTACTGTGTATCATGTAGGTGCTCATTGTACAACTGATTGTCTAGGATGAGCCCTGTTACTGTATATCATGTAGGTGCTCACTGTACAACTGGTTCTCTAGGATGAGCACTTTTACTGTGTATTATGTAGGTGCTCATTGTACAACTGATTGTCTAGGATGAGCCCTGTTACTGTGTATCATGTAGGTGCTCACTGTACAACTGATTCTCTAGGATTAGCAGTGTTACTGTGTATCATGTAGCTGCTCACTGTACAACTGATTCTCTAGGATGAGCATTGTTACTGTGTATCATGTAGGTGCTCACTGTACAACTGATTCTCTAGGATGAGCATTGTTACTGTGTATCATGTAGGTGCTTATTGTACAACTGATTCTCTAGAATGAGCACTGTTACTGTGTATCATGTAGGTGCTCACTGTACAACTGATTCTCTAGGATGAGCACTGTTACTGTGTATCATGTAGGTGCTCACTGTACAACTGATTCTCTAGGATGAGCACTGTTACTGTGTATCATGTAGGTGCTCACTGTACAACTGATTCTCTAGGATTAGCAGTGTTACTGTGTATCATGTAGCTGCTCACTGTACAACTGATTCTCTAGGATCAGCACTGTTATTGTGTATCATGTAGGTGCTCACTGTACAACTGATTCTCTAGGATGAGCACTGTCACTGTGTATCATGTAGGTGCTCATTGTACAACTGACTCTCTAGGATGAGCACTGTTACTCTTACTGTGTATAATGTAGGTTCACACTGTACAACTGATTCTTTAGAATGAGCACTGTTACTGTGTATCATGTAGGTGCTCATTGTACAACTGATTCTTTAGAATGAGCACTGTTACTGTGTATCATGTAGGTGCTCACTGTACAACTGATTCTCTAGGATGAGCACTGTTACTGTGTATCATGTAGGTGCTCACTGTACAACTGATTCTCTAGGATGAGCACTGTTACTGTGTATCATGCAAGTGCTCACTGTACAACTGATTCTCTAGGATTAGCAGTGTTACTGTGTATCATGTAGGTGCTCACTGTACAACTGATTCTCTATGATGAGCCCTGTTTTTGTGTATCATGTAGGTGCTCATTGTACAACTTATTCTCTAGGATGAGCCCTGTTACTGTGTATCATGTAGGTGCTCACTGTACAACTGATTCCCTAGGATGAGCACTGTTATTGTGTATCATGTAGGTGCTCACTGTACAACTGATTCTTTAGGATGAGCCCTGCTACTTTGTATCATGCAAGTGCTCACTGTAAAACTGATTCTCTAGGATGAGCAGTGTTACTGTGTATCATGTAGGTGCTCACTGTACAACTGATTCTCTAGGATGAGCACTGTTACTGTGTATCATGTAGGTGCTCACTGTACAACTGATTCTCTAGGATGAGCACTGTTACTGTGTATCATGTAGGTGCTTATTGTACAACTGATTCTCTAGAATGAGCACTGTTACTGTGTATCATGCAGGTGCTCATTGTACAACTGACTCTCTAGGATGAGCCCTGCTACTGTGTATCATGCAAGTGCTCACTGTACAACTGATTCTCTAGGATGAGCACTTTTAGTGTGTGTCATGTAGGTGCTCATTGTACAACTGATTCTCTAGGAAGAGCACAGTTACTTTGTATCATGTATGTTCTCACTGTACAACTGATTCTCTTGAATGAACACTGTTACTGTGTATCATTTAGGTGTTCATTGTACAAATGATTTTCTAGGAAGTGGCCTGTACTGTGTATCATGAAGGTGATCATTGTACAACTGATTCTCTAGAAAGAACACTGTTACTGTGTTTTATGTAGGTGCTCATTGTTCAACTGATTCCCTGGGATGAACCCTGTACTGTGTATCACGTAGGTGTTTAATGTGCAACTGATACTCTAGGTTGAGCACTGTTACTGTGTATAATGTAGGCGCTCCCTGTACAACTGATTCTCTAGAATGAGGGGTCTATTTTAGAACACCAAAGTTTCAAAATTTCAAGTGTTCTATTATCGACCCATTTTCAGCAAATGCTGAAAATATCCAAGAAACAGAAAACCTAATATTTTCATAGGGAAAGAATTTGGTTGTCCATTTCTGTTGCTTTGGTATTTTCAGAGCTGTAGTGGAAAGTTACGGTTCAGGTTCAGGTAAGTGTGTGATTATGTGGATGTGAGGGTTAGGGCGGGGTAGGTGAGTTAGGTTTAGGACATGGGTCAGGTAAGTGTGCGATTGTGTGAACATGAGGGTTAAGGTGGGGTAGGTGAGTTAGGGTTAAGGCGCGGGTGAGGTGACTGTGTGATAGTGACAGAACTTAGGGTTAGAGTTTGGGTTAAGGTAAGTGGATAGTTAGTGGTGTATGTATAGTTCAGTGTAGGGTTAGGTGTAAGAGTTTAGGTGTATGTGTGTGGATTGCTGTTTGTTTGGTGTGCTTGTGTTGTGTGTATGTGTTTTGGAAAAGTGAATTTTTTCCCTAGGAAAAAATTAACTGTTCTCTATGTTCGATGTTTCATATTTTTGATTAATATTGTTCAATATTAGAACACTCCAAATTTTAAAAGTTTGTTTTTCTAATATAGACCCTAGAATGAGCACTGTTACTGTGTATCATGTTGGTGCTCATTATACAACTAATTCTCTAGGATGTGCCCTGTACTGTGTATCATGTAGGTGCTCATTGTACAACTGATTCTCTAGAATGAGCACTGTTACTATGTATCGTGTAGATGCTCATTGTGCAACTGATTTTCTAGGATGAGGCCTGTACTGTGTATCACGTAGGTGCTCATTGTACAACTGATTCTCTAGGATGAGCACTGTTACTGTGTATCATGTAGGTGCTCATTGTACAACTGATTCTCTAGGATGAGCACTGTTACTGCGTATCATGTAGATGCTCACTGTACAACTGATTCTCTAGGATGAGCACTGTTACTGTGTATCATGTAGGTGCTCACTGTACAACTGATTCTCTAGGATGAGCACTGTTACTGTGTATCATGTAGGTGCTCACTGTACAACTGATTCTCTAGAATGAGCACTGTTACTGTGTATTATGTAAGTGCTCACTGTACAAGTGATTCTCGTGGATTAGAACTGTAACTGTGTATCATATAGTGCTCATTGAAAACCTGATTCAGTAGGATGAGCACTGTTACTGTGTATCATGTAGGTTCTCACTGTACAGCTGATTCTCTAGAATGAGCACTGTTGCTGTGTATAATGTATTTGCTCATTGTACAGCTGATTCTCTAAGATGAGCCCTGTACTGTGTATCATGTAGGTGCTCATTGTACAACTGATTATCTGGGATGAGCACTGTTACTGTGTATTATGTAGGTGCACACTGTACAACTGATTCTCTAGGATGAGCACTGTTAGTGTGTACCATGTAAGTGTTCACTGTAAAACTGATTCTCTAGGATGAGTCCTGTTACTGTGTATCATGTAGTGCTCAAACTGATTCTGTAGAATGAGCACTGTTACTGTGTATCATGTAGGTGCTCAATGTACAACTGATTTTCTAGGATGAGCCCTGTTACTGTGTATCATGTAGTGCTCACTGTACAACTGATTCTCTAGAATGAGCACTGTTACTGTGTATCGTATATGTGCTCACTGTATAACTGATTGTCTAGAAATTGGACTGTTATTGTGTATCATGTTGTGCTCACTGTACAACTGATTTTCTAGAATGAGCACTGTTACTGTGTGTCATGTAGGTGCTCTTTGTAGAACTGATTCTCTAGAAGGAGCCCTGTTACGGTGTATCATGTGGGTGCTCACTGTAAAACTGCTTCTCTAGGATGAGCATTTTTACTGTGTATCATGTAGGTGCTCACTGTACAACTGCTTCTCTGGAATGAGCACTGTTACTGTGTATCATGTAGGTGCTCATTGTACATCTGATTCTTTAGGATGTGCCATGTACTGTGTATCATGTAAGTGCTCACTGTATAACTGATTCTCTAGAATGAGCACTGTTACTGTGTATTATTCAAGTGCTCACTGTACAACTGATTCTCTAGAATGAGCACTGTTACTGTGTATCATGTAGGTGCTCATTGTACAACTGATTCTCTAGGATGAGCACTGTTACTGTGTATCATGTAGGTGCTCACTGTACAACTGATTCTCTAGGATGAGCACTGTTACTGTGTATCATGTAGGTGCTCACTGTACAACTGATTCTCTAGAATGAGCACTGTTACTGTGTATCATGTAGGTGCTCATTGTACAACTGATTCTCTAGGATGAGCCCTGTTAATGTGTATCATTTAGGTGCTCACTGTACAACTGATTCTATAGGATGAGCACTGTTACTGTGTATCATATAGATGCTCACTGTACAACTGATTCTCTAGGATGAGGCCTGTTACTGTGTATCATGTAGGTGCTCATTGTACAACTGATTCACTAGGATGAGCACTGTTACTGTGTATCATGTAGGTGCTCATTGTACAGCTGATTCTCTAGAATGAGCACTGTTACTGTGTATCATGTAGGTGCTCATTGTACAACTGATTCACTAGGGTGAGCACTGTTACTGTGTATCATGTAGGTGCTCTTTGTACAACTGATTCTCTAGGATGAGCCCTGTTACTGTGCATCATGTAGGTGCTCATTGTACAACTGATTCTCTAGGATGAGCACTGTTACTGTGCATCACGTAGGTGCTCACTGTACAACTGATTCTCTAGGATGAGCCCTGTACTGTGTATCACACAGGGGCTCATTGTACACCTGATTCTCTAGGATGAGCACTGTTACTGTGTATCATGTAGGTGCTCATTGTACAACTGATTCTCTAGGATGAGCACTGTTACTGTGTATCATGTAGGTGCTCACTGTACAACTGATTCTCTAGGATGAGCACTGTTACTGTGTATCATGTAGGTGCTCATTGTACAACTGATTCTCTAGGATGAGCACTGTTACTGTGTATCATGTAGGTGCTCATTGTACAACTGATTCTCTAGGATGAGCACTGTTACTGTGTATCATGTAGGTGCTCATTGTACAACTGATTCTCTAGGATGAGCCCTGTACTGTGTATCATGTAGGTGCTCATTGTACAACTGATTCTCTAGGATGAGCACTGTTACTGTGTATCATGTAGGTGCTCACTGTACAACTGATTCTCTAGGATGAGCACTGTTACTGTGTATCATGTAGGTGCTCACTGTACAACTGATTCTCTAGGATGAGCACTGTTACTGTGTATCATGTAGGTGCTCACTGTACAACTGATTCTCTAGGATGAGCACTGTTACTGTGTATCATGTAGGTGCTCACTGTACAACTGATTCTCTAGGATGAGCACTGTTACTGTGTATCATGTAGGTGCTCATTGTACAACTGATTCTCTAGAATGAGCACTGTTACTGTGTATCATGTAGGAGCTCATTGTTCAACTGATTCTCTAGAATGAGTACTGTTACTGTGTATGATGCAGGTGCTCAGGTTACAACTGATTCTCTAGGATGAGCCCTGTTACTGTGAATCATGTAGGAGCTCACTGTACAACTGATTTTCAAAGATGAGCCCTGTAACTGTGTATTATGTAGGTTATCATTGCACAACTGGCTCTCTAGGAAAAGCCCTGTTACTGTGTATCAAGTAGGTGCTCACTGTACAACTGATTCTCTAGGATGAGCACTGTTACTGTGTATCATACAGATACTCACTGTACAAATGATTCTCTAGACTGAGCAATGTTACTGTGTATCATGTAGGTGTTCACTGTACAACTGATTCTCTAGGATGAACCCTGTTACTGTGCATCACGTAGGTGCTCATTGTACAACTGATTCTCTAGGATGAGCACTGTTACTGTGCATCACGTAGGTGCTCACTGTACAACTGATTCTCTTGGATGAGCCCTGTACTGTGTATCACAAAGGGGCTCATTGTACAACTTATTCTCTAGAATGAGCACTGTTACTGTGTATCATGAAGGTGCTCATTGTACAACTGATTCTCTAGGATGAGCACTGTTACTGTGTATCATGTAGGTGCTCACTGTACAACTGATTCTCTAGGATGAGCCTGGTTACTGTGATCATGTAAGTGCTCATTGTAGAACTGATTCTTTAGGATGCGCCCTGTGCTGTGTATCACGCAGGTGTTCATTGTACAACTGATTCTCTTGGAAGAGCACTATTACTGTATGTCATGTTGGTGCTCAATGTACAACTGATTTTCTAGAATGAGGACTGTAACTGTGAATCATCAAGGTGCTCATTGTACAACTGATTCTCTAGGATGAGCACTGTTACTGTGTATCATGTAGGTGCTCACTGTACAACTGATTCTCTCATTGTACAACTGATTCTCTGGGATGAGCCCTGTACTGTGTATCACGTAAGTGCTCATTGCACAACTTATTCTCTAGGATGAGCACTGTTACTGTGTGTCATGCAAGTGCTCATTGTACAACTGATTCTCTAGGATGAGGACTGTTACTGTGTATCATGTAGTCGGTCATTTTACAAATGATTCTCTAGGATGAGCCCTGTTATTGTGTATCGTGTAGGTGCTCACTGTACAACTGATTCATTAGGATGAGCCCTGTTACTGTGTATCATGTAAGTGCTCACTGTACAATTGATTCTCTAGGATCAGCACTGTTATTGTGTATCATGTAGGTGCTCACTGTACAACTGATTCTCTAGGATGAGTACTGTTACTGTGTATCATGTATGTGCTCATTGTACAACTGATTCTCTAGGATGAGCACTGTTACTGTGTATCTTGTAGGTGCTCATTGTACAACTGATTCTGTAGGATGAGCACTGTTACTGTATATCATGTAGTCAGTCATTTTACAAATGATTCTCTGGGATGAGCCCTGTTATTGTGTATCATGTAGGTGCTCACTGTACAACTGATTCTTTAGCATGAGCCCTGCTACTTTGTATCATGCAAGTGCTCACTGTACAACTGATTCTCTAGGATGAGCACTGTTACTGTGCTTCATGCAGGTGCTCACTGTACACATGATTTTCTAGAATGAGCACTGTTACTGTGTATCATGTAGGTGCTAACTGTACCACTGATTTTCTAGGATGAGACCTGTTACTGTGTATCTTGTAGGTGCTCTCTGCACAACTGATTCTCTAGGATGAGCCCTGCACTGTGTATCATGTAAGCGCTCATTGTACAACTGATTCTCTAGAATGAGCACTGTTACTGTGTATAATGTAGGTGCTCACTGTACAACTGATTGTCTAGGATGAGCTATGTAATGTGTATCATGTAGGTGCTCACTGTTCAACTGATTCTCTAGGATGAGCACTGTTACTGTGCATCATGTAGGTGCTCACATTACAACTGATTCTCTAGGATCAACCTGGTTACTGTGATCATGTAGGTGCTCGTTGTACAACTTATTATCTAAGATGAGCCCTGTACTGTGTATAATGTAGGTGCGCATTGTACAACTGATTCTCTAGGATGAACACTGTTACTGTGTAACTTGTAGGAGCTCATTGTACAACTGATTCTCTAGGATGAGCACTGTTACTGTGTATCATGTAGGTGCTCACATTACAACAGATTCTCTAGGATCAGCCTGGTTATTGTGATCATGTAGGTGCTCATTGTACAACTGATTCTCTAGGATGAGCACTGTTACTGTGTATCATGTAGGTTCTCACTGTACAACTGATTCTCTAAGATGAGCCCTGTACTGTGTATTATGTAGGTGCTCACTGTACAACTGATTCTCTAGGATGAGCACTGTTACTGTGTATTATGTAAGTGCTCACTGTACAAGTGATTCTCGAGGATTAGCACTGTAACTGTGTATCATATAGTGCTCATTGAAAACCTGATTCAGTAGGATGAGCACTGTTACTGTGTATGATGTAGGTTCTCACCATACAACTGATTCTCTAGAATGAGCATTGTTGCTGTGCATAATGTATGTGCTCATTGTACAGCTGATTCTCTAGGATGAGGCCTGTACTGTGTATCACGTAGGTGCTCATTGTACAACTGATTCTCTAGGATGAGCACTGCTACTGTGTACCATGTAAGTGTTCACTGTACAACTGTTTCTCTTGGATGAGTCCTGTTACTGTGTATCATGTAGTGCTCAAACTGATTCTGTAGAATGAGCACTGTTACTGTGTATCATGTAGGTGCTCAATGTACAACTGATTCTCTAGAATGAGCACTGTTACTGTGTATCATGTAGGTGTTCATTATACAACTGATTCTATAGGATGAGCACTTTTACTGTGTATCATATAGGTGCTCACTGTACAACTGATTCTCTAGAATGAGCACTGTTACTGTGTATTATGTAAGTGCTCACTGTACAAGTGATTCTCGTGGATTAGCACTGTAACTGTGTATCATATAGTGCTCATTGAAAACCTGATTCAGTAGGATGAGCACTGTTACTGTGTATCATGTAGGTTCTCACTGTACAGCTGATTCTCTAGAATGAGCACTGTTGCTGTGTATAATGTATGTGCTCATTGTACAGCTGATTTTTTAAGATGAGCCCTGTACTGTGTATCATGTAGGTGCTCATTGTACAACTGATTATCTGGGATGAGCACTGTTACTGTGTATTATGTAGGTGCACACTGTACAACTGATTCTCTAGGATGAGCACTGTTAGTGTGTACCATGTAAGTGTTCACTGTACAACTGATCCTCTAGGATGAGTCCTGTTACTGTGTATCATGTAGTGCTCAAACTGATTCTGTAGAATGAGCACTGTTACTGTGTATCATGTAGGTGCTCAATGTACAACTGATTTTCTAGGATGAGCCCTGTTACTGTGTATCATGTAGTGCTCACTGTACAACTGATTCTCTAGAATGAGCACTGTTACTGTGTATCATGTATGTGCTCACTGTATAACTGATTGTCTAGAAATCTGACTGTTATTGTGTATCATGTTGTGCTCACTGTACAACTGATTTTCTAGAATGAGCACTGTTACTGTGTGTCATGTAGGTGCTCTTTGTAGAACTGATTCTCTAGGAGGAGCCCTGTTACTGTGTATCATGTGGGTGCTCACTGTAAAACTGCTTCTCTAGGATGAGCATTTTTACTGTGTATCATGTAGGTGCTCACTGTACAACTGCTTCTCTGGAATGAGCACTGTTACTGTGTATCATGTGGGTGCTCATTGTACATCTGATTCTTTAGGATGTGCCATGTACTGTGTATCATGTAATTGCTCACTGTATAACTGATTCTCTAGAATGAGCACTGTTACTGTGTATCGTGTAGGTGCTCACTGTACAACTGATTCTCTAGGACGAGCACTGTTAGTGTGTATCATGTAGGTGTTCACTGTACAACTGAAACTCTAGAATGAGCACTGTTACTGTGTATCATGTAGGTGCTCATTGTACAACTGATTCTCTAGGATGAGCCCTGTTACTGTGTATCATGTAGGTGCTCACTGTACAGCTGATTCTCTAGGATGAGCACTGTTACTGTGTATCATGTAGGTGCTCATTGTACAACTGATTGTCTAGGATGAGCCCTGTTACTGTATATCATGTAGGTGCTCACTGTACAACTGATTCTCCAGGATGAGCCCTGTTACTGTGTATCATGTAGGTGCTCATTGTACAACTGATTGTCTAGGATGAGCCCTGTTACTGTATATCATGTAGGTGCTCACTGTACAACTGATTCTCTAGGATGAGCCCTGTTACTGTGTATCATGTAGGTGCTCACTGTACAACTGATTCTCTAGGATGAGCCCTGTTACTGTGTATCATGTAGGTGCTCATTGTATAACTGATTCTCGAGGAGGACCCCTGTTACTGTGTATCATGCTGGTGCTCACTGAAAAACTGATTCTCTAGGATGAGCACTGTTACTGTGTATCATGTAGGTGCTCACTGTACAACTGATTCTCTAGGATGAGCACTGTTACTGTGTATCATGTAGGTGCTCACTGTACAACTGATTCTCTAGGATTAGCAGTGTTACTGTGTATCATGTAGCTGCTCACTGTACAACTGATTCTCTAGGATCAGCACTGTTATTGTGTATCATGTAGGTGCTCACTGTACAACTGATTCTCTAGGATTAGCAGTGTTACTGTGTATCATGTAGCTGCTCACTGTACAACTGATTCTCTAGGATCAGCACTGTTATTGTGTATCATGTAGGTGCTCAATGTACAACTGATTCTCTAGGATGAGCACTGTCACTGTGTATCATGTAGGTGCTCATTGTACAACTGACTCTCTAGGATGAGCACTGTTACTCTTACTGTGTATAATGTAGGTTCACACTGTACAACTGATTCTTTAGAATGAGCACTGTTACTGTGTATCATGTAGGTGCTCATTGTACAACTGATTCTTTAGAATGAGTCCGGTTACTGTGTATCATGTAGGTACTCACTGTACAAATGATTCTCTAGGATGAGCACTTTTACTGTGTATCATGTAGGTGCTCATTGTACAACTGATTCTCTAGGATGAGCCCTGTTACTGTGTATCATGTAGGTGCTCACTGTACAACTGATTCTCTAGGATGAGCACTGTTACTGTGTATCATGTAGGTGCTCACTGTACAACTGATTCTCTAGGATGAGCCCTGTTACTGTGTATCATGTAGGTGCTCACTGTACAACTGATTCTCTAGGATGAGCATTGTTACTGTGTATCATGTAGGTGCTCACTGTACAACTGATTCTCTAGAATGAGCACTGTTACTGTGTATCATGTAGGTGCTCACTGTACAACTGATTCTCTAGGATGAGCATTGTTACTGTGTATCATGTAGGTACTCACTGTACAAATGATTCTCTAGAATGAGCACTTTTAGTGTGTGTCATGTAGGTGCTCATTGTACAACTGATTCTCTAGGAAGAGCACAGTTACTTTGTATCATGTATGTTCTCACTGTACAACTGATTCTCTTGAATGAGCACTGTTACTGTGTATCATTTAGGTGTTCATTGTACAAATGATTTTCTAGGAAGTGGCCTGTACTGTGTATCATGAAGGTGATCATTGTACAATTGATTCTCTAGAAAGAACACTGTTACTGTGTATTATGTAGGTGCTCATTGTTCAACTGATTCCCTGGGATGAACCCTGTACTGTGTATCACGTAGGTGTTTAATGTGCAACTGATACTCTAGGTTGAGCACTGTTACTGTGTATAATGTAGGCGCTCTCTGTACAACTGATTCTCTAGAATGAGGGGTCTATTTTAGAACACCATAGTTTCAAAATTTCAAGTGTTCTAATATTGACCCATTTTCAGCAAATGCTGAAAATATCCAAGAAACAGAAAACCTAATATTTTCATAGGGAAAGAATTTGGTTGTCCATTTCTGTTGCTTTGGTATTTTCAGAGCTGTGGTGGAAAGTTACGGTTCGGGTTCAGGTAAGTGTATGATTATGTGGATGTGAAGGTTAGGGCAGGGTAGGTGAGTTAGGTTTAGGACGTTGGTCAGGTAAGTGTGCGATTGTGTGAACATGAGGGTTAAGGTGGGGTAGGTGAGTTAGGGTTAAGGCGCGGGTGAGGTGACTGTGTGATAGTGACAGAACTTAGGGTTAGGGTTTGGGTTAAGGTAAGTGGATAGTTAGTGGTGTATGTATAGTTCAGTGTAGGGTTAGGTGTAAGAGTTTAGGTGTATGTGTGTGGATTGCTGTTTGTTTGGTGTGCTTGTGTTGTGTGTATGTGTTTTGGAAAAGTGATTTTTTTCCCTAGGAAAAAATTAACTGTTCTCTATGTTCGATGTTTCATATTTTTGATTAATATGGTTCAATATTAGAACACTCCAAATTTTAAAAGTTTGTTTTTCTAATATAGACCCTAGAATGAGCACTGTTACTGTGTATCATGTTGGTGCTCATTATACAACTAATTCTCTAGGATGTGCCCTGTACTGTGTATCATGTAGGTGCTCATTGTACAACTGATTCTCTAGAATGAGCACTGTTACTATGTATTGTGTAGATGCTCGTTGTGCAACTGATTTTCTAGGATGAGGCCTGTACTGTGTATCATGTAGGTGCTCACTGTACAACTGATTCTCTAGAATGAGCACTGTTACTGTGTATCATGTAGGTGCTCATTGTACAACTGATTCTCTAGGATGAGCATTGTTACTGTGCATCATGTAGGTGCTCACTGTACAACTGATTCTGTAGGATGAGCACTGTTACTGTGTATCATGTAGGTTCTAACTGTACAAATGATTCTCTAGGATGAGCACTTTTACTGTGTATCACGTAGATGCTCATTGTACAACTGATTCTCTAAGATGAGCCCTGTACTGTGTATCATGTAGGTGCTCATTGTACAACTGATTATCTAGGATCAGCACTGTTATTGTGTATCATATAGGTGCACACTATACAACTGATTCTCTAGGATGAGCACTGTTACTGTGTATTATGTAAGTGCTCACTGTACAAGTGATTCTCGAGGATTAGCACTGTAACTGTTATCATATAGTGCTCATTGAAAACCTGATTCAGTAGGATGAGCACTGTTACTGTGTATGATGTAGGTTCTCACTGTACAACTGATTATCTAGGATGAGCACTGTTACTGTGTGTCATGTAGTGCTCAAACTGATTCTGTAGAATGAGCACTGTTACTGTGTATCATGTAGGTGCTCATTGTACAACTGATTATCTGGGATGAGCACTGTTACTGTGTATTATGTAGGTGCACACTGTACAACTGATTCTCTAGGATGAGCACTGTTAGTGTGTACCATGTAAGTGTTCACTGTACAACTGATTCTCTAGGATGAGTCCTGTTACTGTGTATCATGTAGTGCTCAAACTGATTCTGTAGAATGAGCACTGTTACTGTGTATCATGTAGGTGCTCAATGTACAACTGATTTTCTAGGATGAGCCCTGTTACTGTGTATCATGTAGTGCTCACTGTACAACTGATTCTCTAGAATGAGCACTGTTACTGTGTATCGTGTATGTGCTCACTGTATAACTGATTGTCTAGAATTTGGACTGTTATTGTGTATCATGTTGTGCTCACTGTACAACTGATTTTCTAGAATAAGCACTGTAACTGTGTGTCATGTAGGTGCTCTTTGTAGAACTGATTCTCTAGGATTAGCCCTGTTACTGTGTATCATGTGGGTGCTCACTGTAAAACTGCTTCTCTAGGATGAGCATTTTTACTGTGTATCATGTAGGTGCTCACTGTACAACTGCTTCTCTGGAATGAGCACTGTTACTGTGTATCATGTGGGTGCTCATTGTACATCTGATTCTTTAGGATGTGCCATGTACTGTGTATCATGTAAGTGCTCACTGTATAACTGATTCTCTAGAATGAGCACTGTTACTGTGTATTATTCAAGTGCTCACTGTACAACTGATTCTCTAGAATGAGCACTGTTACTGTGTATCATGTAGGTGCTCACTGTACAACTGATTCTCCAGGACGAGCACTGTTAGTGTGTATCATGTAGGTGTTCACTGTACAACTGAAACTCTAGAATGAGCACTGTTACTGTGTATCATGTAGGTGCTCATTGTACAACTGATTCTCTAGGATGAGCCCTGTTACTGTGTATCATGTAGGTGCTCACTGTACAGCTAATTCTCTAGGATGAGCACTGTTACTGTGTATCATGTAGGTGCTCATTGTACAACTGATTGTCTAGGATGAGCCCTGTTACTGTATATCATGTAGGTGCTCACTGTACAATTGATTCTCCAGGATGAGCCCTGTTACTGTGTATTATGTAGGTGCTCATTGTACAACTGATTGTCTAGGATGAGTCCTGTTACTGTATATCATGTAGGTGCTCACTGTACAACTGGTTCTCTAGGATGAGCACTTTTACTGTGTATTATGTAGGTGCTCACTGTACAACTGATTATCTCGAATGAGCCCTGCTACTATGTATCATGCAAGTGCTCACTGTACAACTGATTCTCTAGGATTAGCAGTGTTACTGTGTATCATGTAGCTGCTCACTGTACAACTGATTCTCTAGGATCAGCACTGTTATTGTGTATCATGTAGGTGCTCACTGTACAACTGATTCTCTAGGATGAGCATTGTTACTGTGTATCATGTAGGTGCTTATTGTACAACTGATTCTCTAGAATGAGCACTGTTACTGTGTATCATGTAGGTGCTCATTGTACAACTGACTCTCTAGGATGAGCCCTGCTACTGTGTATCATGCAAGTGCTCACTGTACAACTGATTCTCTAGGATTAGCAGTGTTACTGTGTATCATGTAGCTGCTCACTGTACAACTGATTCTCTAGGATCAGCACTGTTATTGTGTATCATGTAGGTGCTAACTGTACAACTGATTCTCTAGGATGAGCACTGTTACTGTGTATCATGTAGGTGCTCAATGTACAACTGACTCTCTAGGATGAGCACTGTTACTCTTACTGTGTATAATGTAGGTTCACACTGTACAACTGATTCTTTAGAATGAGCACTGTTACTGTGTATCATGTAGGTGCTCATTGTACAACTGATTCTTTAGAATGAGTCCGGTTACTGTGTATCATGTAGGTACTCACTGTACAAATGATTCTCTAGGATGAGCACTTTTACTGTGTATCATGTAGATGCTCATTGTACAACTGATTGTCTAGGATGAGCCCTGTTACTGTATATCATGTAGGTGCTCACTGTACAACTGGTTCTCTAGGATGAGCACTTTTACTGTGTATTATGTAGGTGCTCACTGTACAACTGATTCTCTAGAATGAGCACTGTTACTGTGTATCATGTAGGTGCTCACTGTACAACTGATTCTCTAGGATGAGCACTGTTACTGTGTATCATGTAGGTGCTCATTGTACAACTGATTCTCTAGGATGAGCACTGTTACTGTGTATCATGTAGGTGCTCACTGTACAACTGATTCTCTAGGATGAGCACTGTTACTGTGTATCATGTAGGTGCTCATTGTACAACTGATTCTCTAGGATGAGCACTGTTACTGTGTATCATGTAGGTGCTCACTGTACAACTGATTCTCTAGGATGAGCACTGTTACTGTGTATCATGTAGGTGCTCACTGTACAACTGATTCTCTAGAATGAGCACTGTTACTGTGTATCATGTAGGTGCTCATTGTACAACTGATTCTCTAGGATGAGCACTGTTACTGTGTATCATGTAGGTGCTCACTGTACAACTGATTCTCTAGGATGAGCACTGTTACTGTGTATCATGTAGGTGCTCACTGTACAACTGATTCTCTAGGATGAGCATTGTTACTGTGTATCATGTAGGTGCTCATTGTACAACTGATTCTCTAGGATGAGCACTGTTACTGTGTATCATGTAGGTGCTCATTGTACAACTGATTCTCTAGGAAGAGCACAGTTACTTTGTATCATGTATGTTCTCACTGTACAACTGATTCTGTAGGATGAGCACTGTTACTGTGTATCATGTAGGTGCTCATTGTATAACTGATTCTCTAGGATGAGCACAGTTACTTTGTATCATGTATGTTCTCACTGTACAACTGAATCTCTTGAATGAACACTGTTACTGTGTTTTATGTAGGTGCTCATTGTTCAACTGATTCCCTGGGATGAACCCTGTACTGTGTATCACGTACGTGTTTAATGTGCAACTGATACTCTAGGTTGAGCACTTTTACTGTGTATCATGTAGATGCTCATTGTACAACTGATTGTCTAGAATGAGGGGTCTATTTTAGAACACCAAAGTTTCAAAATTTCAAGTGTTCTATTATCGACCCATTTTCAGCAAATGCTGAAAATATCTAAGAAACAGAAAACCTAATATTTTCATAGGGAAAGAATTTGGTTGTCCATTTCTGTTGCTTTGGTATTTTCAGAGCTGTAGTGGAAAGTTACGGTTCAGGTTCAGGTAAGTGTGTGATTATGTGGATGTGAGGGTTAGGGGTAGGTGAGTTAGGTTTGGATGGGTCAGGTAAGTGTGCGATTGTGTGAACATGAGGGTTAAGGTGGGGTAGGTGAGTTAGGGTTAAGCGGTGAGGTGACTGTGTGATAGTGACAGAACTTAGGGTTAGAGTTTGGGTTAAGGTAAGTGGATAGTTAGTGGTGTATGTATAGTTCAGTGTAGGGTTAGGTGTAAGAGTTTAGGTGTATGTGTGGATTGCTGTTTGTTTTGTGTGCTTGTGTGTGTATGTGTTTTGAAGTGAATTTTTCTAGGAAAAAATTAACTGTTCTCTATGTTCGATGTTTCATATTTTTGATTAATATTGTTCAATATTAGAACACTCCAAATTTTAAAAGTTTGTTTTTCTAATATAGACCCTAGAATGAGCACTGTTACTGTGTATCATGTTGGTGCTCATTATACAACTAATTCTCTAGGATGTGCCCTGTACTGTGTATCATGTAGGTGCTCATTGTACAACTGATTCTCTAGAATGAGCACTGTTACTATGCATCGTGTAGATGCTCGTTGTGCAACTGATTTTCTAGGATGAGCCCTGTACTGTGTATCACGTAGGTGCTCATTGTACAACTGATTCTCTAGGATGAGCACTGTTACTGTGTATCATGTAGGTGCTCACAATACAACTGATTCTCTAGGATGAGCACTGTTACTGCGTATCATGTAGATGCTCACTGTACAACTGATTCTCTAGGATGAGCACTGTTACTCTGTATCATGTAGGTGCTCACTGTACAACTGATTCTCTAGGATGAGCACTGTTACTGTGTATCATGTAGATGCTCACTGTACAACTGATTCTCTAGAATGAGCACTGTTACTGTGTATTATGTAAGTGCTCACTGTACAAGTGACTCTCGTGGATTAGAACTGTAACTGTGTATCATATAGTGCTCATTGAAAACCTGATTCTCTAGGATTAGCAGTGTTACTGTGTATCATGTAGCTGCTCACTGTACAACTGATTCTCTAGGATCAGCACTGTTATTGTGTATCATGTAGGTGCTCACTGTACAACTGATTCTCTAGGATGAGCACTGTTACTGTGTATCATGTAGGTGCTCACTGTACAACTGATTCTCTAGGATGAGCACTGTTACTGTGTATCATGTAGGTGCTCATTGTACAACTGATTCTCTAGGATGAGCACTGTTACTGTGTATCATGTAGGTGCTCACTGTACAACTGATTCTCTAGGATGAGCACTGTTACTGTGTATCATGTAGGTGCTCACTGTACAACTGATTCTCTAGGATGAGCACTGTTACTGTGTATCATGTAGGTGCTCACTGTACAACTGATTCTCTAGGATGAGCACTGTTACTGTGTATCATGTAGGTGCTCACTGTACAACTGATTCTCTAGGATGAGCACTGTTACTGTGTATCATGTAGGTGCTCATTGTACAACTGATTCTCTAGGATGAGCACTGTTACTGTGTATCATGTAGGTGCTCATTGTACAACTGATTCTCTAGGATGAGCACTGTTACTGTGTATCATGTAGGTGCTCACTGTACAACTGATTCTCTAGGATGAGCACTGTTACTGTGTATCATGTAGGTGCTCACTGTACAACTGATTCTCTAGGATGAGCACTGTTACTGTGTATCATGTAGGTGCTCATTGTACAACTGATTCTCTAGAATGAGCACTGTTACTGTATATCATGTAGGTGCTCAATGTACAACTGATTTTCTAGGATGAGCACTGTTACTGTGTATCATGTAGGTGCTCACTGTACAACTGATTCTCTAGGATGAGCACTGTTACTGTGTATCATGTAGGTGCTCACTGTACAACTGATTCTCTAGGATGAGCACTGTTACTGTGTATCATGTAGGTGCTCATTGTA
Source organism: Protopterus annectens (assembly GCF_019279795.1). NCBI lineage: Eukaryota > Metazoa > Chordata > Ceratodontiformes > Protopteridae > Protopterus > Protopterus annectens. The sequence continues at coordinate 44,847,012 of NC_056748.1, read as the reverse complement.
CAACTGATTCTCTAGGATGAGCATTTTTACTGTGTATCATGTAGGTGCTCACTGTACAACTGATTCTCTAGGATGAGCACTGTTACTGTGTATTATTCAAGTGCTCACTGTACCACTGATTCTCTAGGATGAGCATTGTTACTGTGTATCATGTAGGTGCTCATTGTACAACTGATTGTCTAGGATGAGCACTGTTACTGTGTATCATGTAGGTGCTCACTGTACAACTGGTTCTCTAGAATGAGCACTGTTACTGTGTATTATGTAGGTACTCATTTTACAACTGATTCTCTAGCATGAGCACTGTTACTGTGTATCATGTAGGTGCTCACTGTACAAATTATTCTCTTGAATGAGCACTATTACTGTGTATCATGTAGGTGCTCACTGTACAACTGGTTGTCTAGAATGAGCACTGTTACTGCATAACGTGTAGGTGCTCACTGTACAACTGATTCTCTAGGATGAGCACAGTTACTATGTATCATGTAGGTGCTCATTGTACAACTGATTCACTAGGATGAGCACTGTTACTGTGTATCAAGTGGGTGCTCACTGTACAACTGATTGTCTAGAATGAGCACTGTTACTGTGTATCATGTAGGCGCTCACTGTACATCTGATTCTCTAGAATGAGCCCTGTTACTGTGTATCATGTATGTGCTGATTGTACACCTGATTCTCTTGAATGATGGTTTAATTCTATTACAGATGAGGAAACTAAAATTGCTGAGGGAGAAGTTGATATGGGTACTGACAAGAATACATCAGAGCAGGTTGGCATGGCAATGTTGGTTCATCAGAAGTGTGGACATTTGGAAGAAAAGGCCACTTACAGGTGGGTACAAACAAGAAGTATTCTGATTTCTATGGATGTATTTAAGACTGTTATTTTACAGTGCCCTGTATGTCACCATATGTAGCATACACCAATACCACACATTGTACAGGGGCACCTAGGCAGAGGCAAGCTAAATGGGCAAATATGGCACTTGATTACATAGGTCTACTACCCTTTAGTAAAGTATGTCCCTATGTATGTACACCAGTAGAATCATATTCAGGGTATTTACTAGCCTATCCATGAGCTATGCAGGTAAATACATTGAAAACAATTGACTTGATCATTTTCTACTATGGAATTCCTCTCCAAATACAAACTCACGATGGCTCACATTTTAAGGGAAAAATGGTACATCTTGTTAGGGGGTGTAGGAACAAGGTTAGGAACCCTGAATGCAATTGATTTTGAAGTTTTAGCTAATAAATTGAAAACTACCAGTCAGGTTATCTCTCAGATTATCCATTTATATTAAGCAGCACATCACCGAATGGGTGTTTCACATCCTTTATTACTTGCAAGTCACAGGTTTGACTGAGCGAGTGAATGGGCTGTTACAAGAGCAATTAAGAAAGGTGGGAAATGGTTCCTTATAAAATTTGAGAGACAATTTGAATGTGTCTCTGCAAATTTTAAACAACAGACCATTTGCAGAAAGTGAGACTCCTCTAATGAGGAAGTTGACTCCATCACTGCAGATCAAACCTTATGTAGCTACCAATACTATTATGTACTGGGAAATGAAAGAGGGTACTCTGGCTCCATTTAGAGCAACTCCAGAAACAGCAGGTTTAGATTTGCATGCCTTACAAATGTATAGCTTAAAACCCAGAGACAATCAATTGACTGAAACAGGTCTAGGAGTTCAAACATCTCCTGAACATTGTGGTTTGATAGCACCCAGATCAGGGTTAGCTTTAAAAGGTATAAAGATTATGGGAGCTGTCACTGATGCTGATTACCAAGGTGTAATCAAAGTGATGTTAATTAACAGTGGCACTTCAGGCTTGCTAATACAAAAGGGGGACAGTGGCTCAACTTCTCATACTAGTGTATGGCAGGTCAGTGGGAAAGGGAACAGCCCACACCACTGTGAAAGTTAGAGGAGAGGAGGGATTTCGATCCACAAACAAAAATAATAATGCAAACAATTCAATCCAATCACCAAATAAATTACCTGAGCCAGTTGAAGTTGTTGCCACAGGAAAAGATATCACCATTCAAGTAATCAGACCAGGACAGAAAAAAATGTGAATAGATACCTGCAAACAAATGTTATCTGTGAGAATAAATATATTGCCATTTTTGTGATTTCAGATTCCATTGGAATGCATAGTAATCATTGTCCTATCTGGAGTCCATCTGGTTGAATCCATAACATCAGGTGTGAAAGTACAGAAACTTAATACTACATTACATTGGGGATGGATTAATATTACAAGAAATAGATCACAGATGAATTTTACATGTCCCGCTAATGAAGGTTGTGGCATTGCAAATATGACAATTACAGGGAATGTAACTATTTGGAGAACAGAAAAAGGTGAACAAAGGAGAAGCTACAACTGAAGCAACTAACAAAACAGAAATAAAATACTGCAATCTTTATACAAAAAGGAGATGTGTATCTTCAATTATTAGACAAAGGAGAAGCTACAACTGAAGCAACTAACAAAACAGAAATAAAATACTGCAATCTTTATACAAAAAGGAGATGTGTATCTTCAATTATTAGACAAAGGAGAAGGTACAACTGAAGCAAGTAACAAAACAGAAATAAAATACTTCAATCTTGATACAAAAAGGAGATGTGTATCTTCAATTATTAGACAAAGGAGAAGCTACAACTGAAGCAACTAACAAAGCAGAAATACAATACTGCAATCTTGATAGTTGTGACATAGATGTGAAACTGGGTACAATTGTACATTTTTAATTTTACCATTTATCTACAAAATATTACTAAATTATTTTGCATGTAGTTTTGAAATTAGTAATAGGAATGCATGGGCTTTAGTTATAACTATACTAAATAATAAGCCTAGAGCAGATTTTAATCAAATGGTAAAAAGTCCTTCAACATGTAAATATGTAGGACAAAAATATAAGAAGACTGTATTGCATTTGAATATTACTTTCCCAAGCACTGAAACATGTAGAAGATGATAAGCTTGGTACGGCATCTTGTTAGGGGGTGTAGGAACAAGGTTATGAACCCTGAATGCAATTGATGTTGAAGTGTTAGCTAATATATTGAAAACTACGGGTCAGGTTATCTCTCAGATTATCCACTTAAAGGCTCAGTCGAACCCTACTGTGTGGCGCATTCAAAAACAGACAGTTAACTATGAAAACATAGTTTAATCATTCATCAATTAGTAGTTTAAATTTTCATGCAAATGTAACTCAATTTGTCAATTAGACCAAATGTACTCTACAGTCTATGTATATGCAGATACAAAAGAATTCTATTCAAACTAAATTATTAGTTAATAATGAATGTGTTTGGTGATAATTGTTTCCCAAATGGATTCCTAAAAATAATTGGATAATGTTATCTTCTGAACAAAATGTGCTGATAGATAGTGTATTGGACAAATAGTTCATTATAATATTACTGATATTAGAATAATGTGTGAGTTTTTAGTATCATCCTTAGTATTTGGACCTCCTATATATCCTTTTCAATACTGGTAACCACAAGTGGAAGGAAGTTATATAAAGTTCTCTAATACAACACACAAGCTGGCACATTGCACCAATACTATGAACAGACTAATCTGTGGATAACATTCTGCTGTATATGAACCATGTTTTCTTCAGCATTCAGTTAACAAATGTAAATGGACTATATTGCCTTCCATTTTTGAAATGTTTACTGAAGTTGCTCTACAATTTATATGTTTAATAACTAATCAATCAATGTCATATAATCTTGGTCATCTTTTTGTAGGATGTTTAAGTAATGTTTCACATTTGATTTGGCACAATGAAACGCATGTATTTACTCATGAAATTCATACTGGAATATCTTTTCTCTGGCTACCAGAAGCTCTGTATTATCCCAACCTCACTTTCTCATTCAATTCTTTGTATACAGTAATTAATAACTCTCATCAGTTACAAACACATTTATAGATCATAAATCACAGTCTACTGCATCATAAAATAAGTAGTGTAATTGTGGGTGATAAAATGATTTATTTAGCAAGAAAGACTGAATCAGACGTAGCACATAACTGGTGGAATACATTCACTGGATGGTCATCATCAGGTGGGATACGTTCACCAGATGGTCATCATCAGGTGGGATACGGTCACTGGATGGTTACTTTACAACTTGTTTTTCACATTCCTTCTTGTTCTATGTAACTAGGGGAATGAGGTCACTTTCTGACTTGTTTTTCACATTCCTTCTTGTTCTATATAACTAGGGGCATGAGGTCACTTTATGACTTGTTTTTCACATTCCTTCTTGTTCTATGTAACTATGGGAATGAGGTCACTTTATGACTTGTTTTTTACATTCCTTCTTGTTCTATGTAACACTGGGAATGAGGTCACTTTATGACTTGTTTTCACATTCCTTCTTGTTCTATGTAACTAGGGGAATGAGGTCACTTTCCTTCTTGTTCTATGTAACCAGGGGAATGAGGTCACTTTATGACTTGTTTTTCACATTCCTTCTTGCTCTATGTAACTAGGGGAATGAGGTCACTTTATGACTTGTTTTTCACATTCCTTCTTGTTCTATGTAAGTATGGGAATGAGGTCACTTTATGACTTGTTTTTCACATTCCTTCTTGCTCTATGTAACTATGGGAATGAGGTCGCTTTATGACTTGTTTTTCACATTCCTTCTTGCTCTATGTAACTAGGGAAATTAGGTCACTTTATGACTTGTTTTTCACATTCCTTCTTGTTCTGTGTAACTAGGGGAATGAGGTCAATTTATGACTTGCTTTTCACATTCCTTCTTGCTCTATGTAACTATGGGAATGAGGTCGCTTTATGACTTGTTTTTCACATTCCTTCTTGCTCTATGTAACTAGGGAAATTAGGTCACTTTATGACTTGTTTTTCACATTCCTTCTTGTTCTGTGTAACTAGGGGAATGAGGTCAATTTATGACTTGCTTTTCACATTCCTTCTTGTTCTATGTAACAAGGGGAATGAAATCACTTGATGACTTGTTTTTCACACTCCTTCTTGTTTTATGTAACTAGGGGAATGAGGTCATTTTATGACTTGTTTTTCACATTCCTTCTTGCTCTATGTAACTAGGGGAATGAGGTCACTTTATGACTTGTTTTTCACATTCTGTCTTGTTCTATGTAACTAGAGGAATGAGGTCACTTTATGACTTGTTTTTCACATTCCTTCTTGTTCTATGTAACTAGGGGAATGAGGTCACTTTATGACTTGTTTTTCACATTACTTCTTGTTCTATGTAACTAGGGGCATGAGGTCACTTTATGACTTGTTTTTCACATTCCTTCTTGTTCTATGTAACTATGGGAATGAGGTCACTTTATGACTTGTCTTTCACATTCCTTATTTTTCTATATAACTATGGGAATTAGGTCACTTTATGACTTGTTTTTCACATTCCTTCTTGTTTTATGTAACTACGGGAATGAGGTCACTTTATGACTTGTTTTTCACATTCTGTCTTGTTCTATGTAACTAGAGGAATGAGGTCACTTTATGACTTGTTTTTCACATTCCTTCTTGTTCTATGTAACTAGGGGAATGAGGTCACTTTATGACTTGTTTTTCACATTACTTCTTGTTCTATGTAACTAGGGGCATGAGGTCACTTTATGACTTGTTTTTCACATTCCTTCTTGTTCTATGTAACTATGGGAATGAGGTCACTTTATGACTTGTCTTTCACATTCCTTCTTTTTCTATATAACTATGGGAATTAGGTCACTTTATGACTTGTTTTTCACATTCCTTCTTGTTTTATGTAACTACGGGAATGAGGTCACTTTATGACATGTTTTTCACATTCCTTCTTGTTCTATGTAACTAAGGGAATGAGGTCACTCTATGAGTTGTTTTTTCACATTCCTTCTTGTTCTATGTAACTAGGGGCATGAGGTCACTTTATGACTTGTTTTTCACATTCCTTCTTGTTTATGCACAAGCTCCATGACCTTGAGACCTGGCAGGTAACTTGTTTTGCACATTCCTTTATGTTTTTAGTTAACTACAAGAATTAGCAGGCTTACTTGGAGAATTTCAGGGTGTCCTGCCAATGCCTATGTTTTGTTTCAACATAATCTTTGCTAATCCTGTGTGTGTCAAAACACATAGCTTTTAAAAGACAGGACTTTCTGCTCAATCAGACAGAAGCCTCACCTGTGGAGTGGGCACACTGCCCAGGGACTTTCTCGATAGAGACTTCTGCCTGGCTGAAGCAGGGCTTCACAGTTGAAATGGGGGCAAGGATTAAGCTTTTAACTTTATTGGTGATGTACTAATTCTGTTATTTCTTGATATACTATGATGAATTGCTTTATTTATGTAACACTATGTTGTTTTCTATGTATTGTATAATTTTACTGTAATAAAGTGACTATTGCCTGACTTCTTTGTCTTGAATATTTCTGATCTTGCTAAAATTAAGGTCAGTAGGCAATACAGTCTAGTACTTAATCACATCTACATTCTGAGCAGCTGCCTTTCAGTATAAGTTCTCAATCTTGCTAAAACTTTCTTAAAGTATGCATAATTTGTAATATGTCAGGATCTATGTGAATATGACTGAGACGTGGCCAATATTCTGGGCCACTCAAGACAGTATGTTTTCACAGCTATAAAGTGAATCACTTTTCACACATGTAGTATGATGTCTTTTCACCTTCCCATACTTTTGGCATGTAAAATGACCCAAAATTGATGGAAATTGTATTTCAGCTATTTGAAACTAAATCTTGTATTTCCTATATCTGCAATTAGGCAATTTATGATTCAGTGGTGGCTACTTATGCCTGGACAAATTAATTCCTTCCATGTAGAAAACTTCAGTTTATTTTCTTTCATCCACATTGCCTCAAATATTTGAGCAGACATCATGTTGCACTCTAGCCCACTGTCAAGTTTAAATAGCATGTTCTCATACCTCTCAACTGTCCAGATTTTCAGAGAATGTCCATATTTTTTGCCTCATATTTTTGGTCTGTTGCTCGTAAAACTTGTATTTTTCTGGATTTATTTTAGCAAACCACTAAGGATTGAATTCACTAAATAATAAAAGGCATTTGAATTTCAGAGTTCATATCCTTCAGGAAATGCTTGGTAGTACAAAAACTTTAATTCTAGGAACTTTCTAAGTTTATAAGAGTAATATTTAAAATGTGTCCCTATTTTGGGGGCTTTGTCCCTCCATTATTTTTGTCTTTGTCCAGATTTTGTTTGTGCTAAGAGGCTGAGAGCTATGCATGTTCTGATTATCTTGAACTTTTATATCCAACACTGTGAATGATTCTCTTGCTTCAGTGTTTCACTCTCTTGTACACTGTTCACTGATAATCATTTTTAATTTTTCATGGTTTTGCTTCATTACATGCATTCATTTTGGCTGAAAGTCATTTCCCATAGCTTACACACTTTTGTAAAATGATTTCTTTGATGACTATATATATATATATATATATATATATATATATATATATATATATATATATATATACACACACACACACACACACACACACACACACACACACACACACACACATAGCTAGATATATAAGATATTGCTATAAGCAAAAAAAAAAAAAAATATATATATATATACATGTGTTGCCTACATTAGACTGACAGCTCAGAAGATCGACACTCAAAACACCGACACCAGAAGAATGATGAAGCAGATGACCGACAAGTCATAATCCCAACAGCGAAAACACTGACGGGGTAACTTGTGAGCGTGACCCGGTAAGTGTGTGATAGTGAGAGACTTAGGGTTAGGGTGCAGGTAAGGTAAGTATGTGATAGTGAGGGACTTAGGGTTAGGGTGCGGGTAAGGTAAGTGTGTGATAGTGAGGGACTTAGGGTTAGGGTGCGGGTAAGGTAAGTGTGCGATAGTGAGGGACTTAGGGTTAGGGCACCGGTAAGGTAAGTGTGCGATAGTGAGGGACTTAGGGTTAGGGTGCGGGTAAGGTAAGTGTGAGATAATGAGGGACTTAGGGTTAGGGTGCGGGTAAGGTAAGTATGTGATAGTGAGGGACTTAGGGTTATGGTGCGGGTAAGGTAAGTGTGCGGTAGTTTTGGACCTTAGGGTTAGGGTTTGCGTTAAGGTTAGTGCATAGATAGTTTTATGTAAGGTGTAGTGTAGGTTTTTAGGTTGTTGGTGTGCTTGTGTTGTGTATGTGTTGTGTGTAACAGTGAACTTTTTATTTTGTTAAGTGTCAGGATTGTGGTTTGTTGGGCATGTGAACTTTCGTGTTTTTGAGGTTTTGTTCTTCTGGCGTCGGTGTTTTGAGTGTTGATCTTCCGAGCTGTCGGTCTAACGTAGGGAACCCATATATATATATATATATATATATATATATATATATATATATATATATATATATATATGTAGATACCAGTATGATTTCATCATAGTCCATGTAAGTGTAAATAACCTGAAACATACATTCCTGAATTATATGAGGAGAGACATTACGCATCTTTCAGACTGTGTGTCTCAGGCTGGTATGCACCTAGCAATGAGCAGCATATTACCATTACCAAGAATGATGCAATGATACAATGATACAATGTATCACTGAGGATTATGTCACAATGCATTGAACAGCATATTACCATCACCAAGAATGATGACACAATATGAGCAAAAGATAATTGATTTTTATGAATTGGCTGTCTTTCTTGATAACTATGGGAGAAATCTGCATCCTCCCATGTCTTGTTCTGCCTGCTAAGGTCTGACCATAAAGCTATATCCTTAGAAATCAAAATTAACTCCATAATCCCAGTAAAACCAGTAACAGTTAGGAAGTATTCCAAGGGAAACCACCTTTTATTAAGTGAAGGTTTGTCAGAATTTCATGCTATTCCAAACCCCAAGAACACAGTAGCTTATGCTGAATTGCTCTCAGAACCTCTGTACAACCATGTCAATGGCTGCAGAGAGGTTTCTGAACCTACCAGAAGTAAGCCCAGAACTAGCCCCAGAAACAGACTGCCCTAGTGGCTTCGCAAATTAAACAGGATATACAATCAAAACCCCCCAAAAATGGCAAAAATCATGATGGGTAATTCCCATAAAGATACAAACTCTCTCATCAAATTAAATAGGCAACTAAGAGGGCTAATTA